>NW_024524356.1:0-2155 GCF_017590135.1 Pyrgilauda ruficollis
GCCGAGGAGGAGTTCCCGGACCTGTCCAAGCACAACAACCACATGGCCAAGGTGCTGACCCCCGCCCTGTACCAGAAGCTGCGCGACAAGGAGACCCCCAGCGGCTTCACCCTCGACGACGTCATCCAGACCGGCGTGGACAACCCCGGTGCGTCCTCACCGGGGGTCCCCAGCCCACCCCGGGGGTCCCCAGCCCACCCCAGGGGTCCCCAGACCACTTCAGGGGTCCCCAGCCCACCCCAGGAGACCCCAGACCACTCCAGGGGTCCCCAGCCCACCCCAGGAGACCCCAGACCACTCCGGGGGTCCCCAGCCCACCCCAGGGGACCCCAGACCACTTCAGGGGTCCCCAGTCCACTCCAGGGGCCCCCAGACCACTCCGGGGGCCAGGGGTCCCCAGACCCCTCCGGGGTATTCCCCAACCCCCCCCAGGGGTCCCCAGACCACTTCAGGGGACCCCAGACCACTTCAGGGGTCCTCAGCCCACCCCAGGGGTCCCCAGACCACTCCGGGGTATTTCCCAACCCACCCCAGGTGTCCCCAGACCACTTCAGGGGTCCCCAGCCCACTCCGGGGGTCCCCAGCCCACCCCAGGGGACCCCAGACCACTTCAGGGGTCCCCAGCCCACCCCAGGAGACCCCAGACCACTTCAGGGGTCCCCAGTCCACTCCAGGGGCCCCCAGACCACTCCGGGGGTCCCCAACCCACCCCAGGTGTCCCCAGACCACTCCGGGGTATCCCCAGCCCACCCCAGGGGACCCCAGACCACTCCAGGGGTCCCCAGACCACCCCAGGGGTCCCCAACCCACTTCAGGGGTCCCCAGACCACTCCGGGAGTCCCCAGCCCACCCCAGGGGCCCCCAGACCACTCCGGGGGGCCCCAACCCACTTCAGGGGTCCCCCCAGTGTCCCCAGTGGCTCTGTCCCACCCCATCCCTGCTCAGCATAAACCCCTCCAACCTTTTCCATCCATACCTGTGCTCTCATGTCCCCCTGTGTCCCCAGTGGCTCTGTACCACCCCACCTCTGCTCAGGGCACAAAGCCTCCCAACTTTTTCCATCCAGACCTGTGCCTCTGTGTCCCTCAGTGTCCCCAGTGGCTCTGTCCCACCCCATCCCTGCTCAGCATAAACCCCTCCAACCTTTTCCATCCATACCTGTGCTCTCATGTCCCCCTGTGTCCCCAGTGGCTCTGTACCACCCCACCTCTGCTCAGGGCACAAAGCCTCCCAACTTTTTCCATCCAGACCTGTGCCTCTGTGTCCCTCAGTGTCCCCAGTGGCTCTGTCCCACCCCATCCCTGCTCAGCATAAACCCCTCCAACCTTTTCCATCCATACCTGTGCTCTCATGTCCCCCTGTGTCCCCAGTGGCTCTGTACCACCCCACCTCTGCTCAGGGCACAAAGCCTCCCAACTTTTTCCATCCAGACCTGTGCCTCTGTGTCCCCAAGCTCCTGGGACACCCCATCACTGCTCAACATAAACTCCTCCAATCTTTTCCATCCAGACCTGTGCCTCTGTGTCCCCCAGTGTCCCCAGTGGCTCTGTCCCACCCCATCACTGCTCAACATAAGCTCCTCCAACCTTTTCCATCCAGACGTGACCCCCGGTGTCCCCCGGTGTCCCCAGGCCACCCGTTCATCATGTCCCAATCCCATAGCCCATCCCAGTCCCATACGGGTCCCAGTGACCCCTGGTGACCCGCGGTGACCCCCGGTGACCCCCAGTGACCCCCCGGTGACCCCGGAGACCCCCGGTGTCCCCCGGTGTCCCCAGGCCACCCGTTCATCATGTCCCAATCCCATAGCCCATCCCAGTCCCATACTGGTCCCAGTGACCCCCAGTGACCCCTGGTGACCCCTGGTGACCCCCGGTGACCCCTGGTGACCCACTGTGACCCCCGGTGACCCACGGTGTCCCCCGGTGTCCCCAGGCCACCCGTTCATCATGACCGTGGGCTGCGTGGCCGGTGACGAGGAGTCCTACGAGGTCTTCAAGGAGCTCTTCGACCCCGTGATCCAGGACCGGCACGGGGGCTACAAACCCACCGACAAGCACCGCACCGACCTCAACCACGAGAACCTCAAGGTGGGGGTCCCCCAAACCTGGGAGGGGTCCCCGAAACTTGGGAGGGGTCCCCGAAATTTGGGAAG
>NW_024524357.1:0-576 GCF_017590135.1 Pyrgilauda ruficollis
AATTTTGGGGAATTTTGGGTTGATTTTTGGGGTATTTTCAGGGTGAATTTCGTGATATTTGAGGGATATTTTTGGGGTGAAGTCAGGTGATTTCGGGGCATTTTTGGGGATATTTTTAGGGATGTTTTCAGGGTTATTTTGGGTTATTTTTGGGGTGAATTCGGGGGTTTTTGGGGCCCACCTTGCGGCCCAGCTCGGCCCAGCCCCAGCCCCGGATCTCGGGGTATTTTGGGGTTATTTTTGGGGTGAATTCGGGGGATTTTGGGGCCCACCTTGCGGCCCAGCTCGGCCCAGCCCCAGCCCCGGATCTCGGGGTATTTTGGGGTTATTTTTGGGGTGAATTCGGGGGATTTTGGGGCCCACCTTGCGGCCCAGCTCGGCCCAGCCCCAGCCCCGGATCTCGGGGTATTTTTGGGGTGAATCCGGGGGATTTTGGGGCCCACCTTGCGGCCCAGCTCGGCCCAGCCCCAGCCCCGGATCTCGGGGTATTTTTGGGGTGAATTCGGGGGATTTTGGGGCCCACCTTGCGGCCCAGCTCGGCCCAGCCCCAGCCCCGGATCTCGGGGTATTTTTGGG
>NW_024524357.1:1520-2155 GCF_017590135.1 Pyrgilauda ruficollis
ATAACCCAGTATAGCCCAGCCCCCCCAGCCCCCCCAGTCCCTCCCAGGACAAACCAGTACAACCCAGTCCCAGTCCATCCCAGTTGTTCCCAGCGCCTCCCAGTATAACCCAGCCCCCCCAGTATAACCCAGTCTGTCCCAGCCCCACCTCTGAAGACGTTCACCGGCCTCCGGTTTTCCTCCTTGGCCTCCGCGCTCAGCGCCGCCGAGAGCCTGGCGGGGACAAACCCCAAATCACCGCGAATGCCCCGAAACCCCCGGGGGGCGGGGCGGGGCCTGTCGCGACAGCGCAACCCGAATATCGCGATCTCGCCGAAGTCGTTGGCGGCCGCCAGGAAGCGCCCGCACGGGGCGGCGCTCTGCGCCAGCACCGAGACGTGGAGCAGCTGCCGCGCCCGCCGCACGCCGCCCGCCGCCGACATGGCCGCGACTATCGCGACAGTGACGTCACCGGCCCGCCGCCGCCGCCGCTCCCGGGCCCGGCGGGGAAAATGGCGGCGCGCACGGAGGCGCGCGGGGATGACGTAACAGGCGGAGCGCCGCCGCCGCGGGGAGCGCCGGGAGTTGTGATCACTCGCACAGTAAACCGGAAGTTCCCTCATGGAGGAGGCGCGGGGCACGCCGGGAGTTGTGGT
>NW_024524358.1:0-2153 GCF_017590135.1 Pyrgilauda ruficollis
CATGCCCTGCTGGAAGACGGAGTTGCGCCGCGTCTTGCAGATGATGAGGTCGGCCCACTGCACCACCACGATGCTGACGAAGAACGCCGTGTGGCACGTGAACTCCACCACCTTGCGCTGCTCGTACGTCTGGGGAGGGGGGGGCGCTCCGTCAGAGACCCCTCCCCAAATTATCCAACCCCCCCCCAAAAAAAACCCCGCGAAAAAAGCACGAAAAACCGCCAAAAAATGATGGAAAAACGCCCCAAAAATGATCGGAAACCCCCCAAGAAATGACCAAAATCGCTCAAAATGCCCCCCCAAAAAATGATCAGAATCCCATGAAAATCGCTCAAAACGCCCCCCAAAAAATGATCAGAATCCCATGAAAATCGCTCAAAACGCCCCCCAAAAAATGGTCCAAACCCCCCCAAAAATGATCAAATTGCTCAAAACCCCACCTAAAAAATGATCAAAACCCCCCAAAAATGATCAAAATTACTCAAAACTCCACCTAAAAAATGGTCCAAACCCCCCAAAAAAGATCAAAATTGCTCAAAACGCCCCCCAAAAAATGATCAAAACCCCCCCAAAAATGATCAAAATTGCTCAAAACACCCCCCAAAAAAATGATCAAAACCTCCCAAAAATTCAGGGAATTCCTCGGCACAGTGCGACCCCCGGACGGGGAGGAAATCCCCAGAAATGGAATTTGGAGTGCACAAATTGCTCTGGTTTTGGGGACCCCCTGTTTTCAGAGACTCCGATTTTTGGGGATTCCCATTTTTGGGGATTCCCGTTTTTCGGAATCCCCAATTTTGGAAAGAATCCCCATTTTTGTTTTTAAGAATCCCCATTTTCAGAGATCATCATTTTTCAAGGTTCCCATTTTTGGGGATCCCCATTTTTTGGGGACCCCCATTTTCAGGGATTCCCATTTTTTGGGGACCCCCCATTTTTGGGGATCCCCATTTTTTGGAGATCCTTCTTTTTGGGAACAACCCCCCTTTTTGTTTTTCAGAGATCCCCATTTTTCAGGATTCCCATTTTTTAGGACCCCCGTTTTTTGGTATCCTGGTTTCCAGAGACCCCCATTTTCAGGGATCCCCCGTTTTTTGGGGACCCCCATTTTTGGGGACTCCCGTTTTTGGGGACGCACCCACTGCTGCCCGTAGGAGTCCTCCAGGTCGTTGATGGTGCGGTCGTCCCAGCGCAGCCGGATCCCCACCAGGCACGAGGGCAGGAACCCGTTCTCCGCCAGGATCACGAAGTAGGCAAAGAACCCGCCCAGCGCCTGGATCATCCCTGCGGCCGGAACGGGGGCTCAGGGGGGTCCCGGGACCCAATGGGAGTCAACGGGACCCAATGGGAGTCAACGGGACCCAATGGGAGTCAATGGGACCCAACGGGACCCAATGGGAGTCAACGGAACCCAACAGGACCCAATGGGAGTCAACGGAACCCAATGGAAGTCAACAGGACCCAATGGGAGTCAACGGAACCCAATGGGAGTCAACGGGATTCAACAGAACCCAACAGAACCCAATGGGAGTCAATGGGATCCAGTGGGACCCAATGGGAGTCAACAGGACCCAATGGGAGTCAATGGGACCCAGTGGGACCCAATGGGAGTCAACGGAACCCAATGGAAGTCAACGGGACCCAGTGGGACCCAATGGGACCCAAAGGGAGTCAACGGTACCCAACAAGACCCAATGGAAGTCAATGGGAGTCAACGGGACCCAATGGGTCTCAACAGAACCCAAAAGGACCCAATGGAAGTTAACAGGACCCAACAGGAGTCAACTGGACCCAATGGGAGTCAACAGGACCCAACGGAACCCAATGGGACCGAGTGGGAACCAATGGGAGTCAACAGGAGACAACGGGACCCAGCGGGACCCAATGGGAGTCAACGGGACCCATGGGAGTCAATGGAACCCAACAGGACCCGATGAAACTCAACGGGACCCAATGGACCCAATGGAACCCAACAGGACCACCTGTACCAATCTGACCATGGGCCACGCTGATGAGTGACCTCTGAGTGACCCCAGAGTGACCACGGCTGACCCTGAGTGACCCCAGAGTGACCATGAGTGACCACTGACCGATCTGGCCGTAGGCCGTGCTGATGAGCCGCTTGTTGACCATGAATGACCATGGCTGACCCT
>NW_024524359.1:0-460 GCF_017590135.1 Pyrgilauda ruficollis
CCAAAATTCCCAAATTCCACCCAGGAACCCCAAAATTCCCAAATTCTTCCCAAATCTCCCCCATACCCCCCAAATTTGGGGTGACCCCCACCCAAATCCACCCCAAAACCCCTCCAGAACCCCAAAAAATTTGGGGTCACACCCCCAAAACCCCCTTAGGACCCCCCAAAATTTGGGGTGAAGCCCCCACATCTCGCCCCATACCCCTCCAGGGACCCCCAAAAATTTGGGGTGACCCTCCCCAAATCCCCCCTAAACCCCCCCAAAATTCCTCCAGGACCCCCAAAAAATTTGGGGTGACCCCCCCAAAATCCCCCAAATCTCCCCTCAAACCCCTCCAGGACGCCAAAAATTTGGGGTGACCCTCCCCAAATCCCCCCTAAATCCCCCCAAAACCCCTCCAGAACCCCCAAAAATTTGGGGTCACGCCCCCAAAACCCCCTCAGGACCCCCAAAATTT
>NW_024524359.1:1933-2152 GCF_017590135.1 Pyrgilauda ruficollis
ATTTTGGGGATTCCGAGAGGTCCAAGGGGTTGGGAAGCGCAAAAATTTGGGGGAGCACCCCAAAATTTGGGGGGGTCCCGCTAAAGGAGCCCCGATTTTTTTTGGGGATTCCGAGAGGTCCAAGGGGTTGGGAAGCGCAAAAATTTGGGGGAGCACCCCAAAATTTGGGGGGGTCCCGCTAAAGGAGCCCCGATTTTGGGGGGTCTCTCCCCATTTTTG
>NW_024524360.1:0-2152 GCF_017590135.1 Pyrgilauda ruficollis
AAAATACATAACTTTTTATTCATAACACCTTGCCTGCAATTTTAGAGACTCATGAGGTGGTTAGTGATGACCCGCATAGAGTGAAATTTTTATATTAGCTAGACTTATGCTTTTGAATACTGGGATAATAATTGCCCTTTGTAGTAGTTTTGGTTCGCCAATTTTAAATTTCCCATCCAACACACCAATTAGTGTGATGGGTTCAGTGCTGGCCAATCACCAGTGCACTCACTAGAATGTACTTACTCATTTCCTGCTGTGAGATAGGATTAGGAGGAAGGCAAAGGAGGCTCAAAACTTTAAAAGGGTATAAAGAAAAGTTTATTAACAATAACTAAAAAGAAAGAGTAATAAGAATCAGAACAAAACTTTCAGAATACTTCTCCCTACAACCTTTTCTTTCCCACTGACAATGTAAAGAGACAAAGCCTAAAATTTTCAGTTTACCACCTCTAGAATAGTCTTTCTTCAGTTCACTTAGGGAGAGAAGTCCCTCTTGTTAATGTCATGAAGACTTCTCTACAAGAAAACAGTTCTCTCATGGCTTTTAATTTCCACAAATAGCAGCCACCCGGGGAAATCTGCAGTCATGAAATCCCTCCCATTTTTCACAGCTTTTCCCACAGCTGTGTTTATGGGCCATGTCAACTTATGGGGTACTGTTTTAAAGATGAGCTGCTCAAGAGCAAAGGTTCTCTTCATCTGCCCCTGGAATCATCTTCATCTCTGAGAAGAGAGATCTTCTTCTCTCCCTGGGGGCACAGGGTCTCATCACTCTTCTCTCTTTCTCTGTTTAAACTTCTCATAGAATCACAGCTACTTCAACATTTGCTTACTTTAGCATGGAGGCCTTCGCCTACAATTTGAACAAGTCATCTCCCCATACTTTCATGTGTTACAGGGAAAAATAGTCTGATGTATCAAGTACATCCTTCTCCATAACTTTACAAGAGGATTTCAGCCCCAAGATCAAGGCATCTCCTCATCAATCCCATCTGGGACTTGACTCTTTCTTCACTGACCTTGGTGTCTTCATGTTGCTCCTCCATGTGCCTGCACTTGTCCTTTTCTCTCACTCGAGGGACGATTGAAGCACTAAAAGAGTTAATATCTTGCCCAGGGCCTGCAGATGGTCACGTGACCCCAGCCAGGCTCAGCAGCTTGCAGGTCGGAGCTGTGGCTGGGTTAGGGGGGTGGCTAGGATCTCAGCAGCCAGGCTTGGAATCAGCAGCTGATGGCCTCCCCTCCCCCGGCCCTGCAGCCACTGGGCCAGGGCCAGGCCCCACCGAGCTGCGTGGGCCACAGTGGGCAGGTGGGGGGGGGGGGCAGCCCCACCCGTAGCTGCTCCTAGGGCCTGGGGGACCCCAGCTCAGCCCAGGCTGGGCAGCAGGGCAGAACCTAATGTTAGCAAGATGTTATAACTTGTGGCCAGGCCCTACCTTGGCTGGAGGCCCCGTGGCTTCCCCTCCCCCACCCAGCCACCGGGCCAGGAGTGGGGGGGAGAGAACCTCCCTTTCCAGGTGCTGGAAGGGAAAAGAGAGAGTTCCCAAGTTTCTTTCGTCTTTAACATGTGTTTTTTCACAGAGGTGTGTACAGCTTTCCAGTGGAACAACAGATTGTCAATTCCCAAAGCCAACCACTGATTGGTTTCCTGTCAGACATGGAGGAAACTGCTAGCAGCTTCTCTTGAAACATCGCTTCCATGATGCAAAGCTAACACAGCCTTACATGATTTCCTGTATCCTTTCCTCTTCTTTCCTTTCTCCTCTGCTAGATTAGGATCCCACTGCTACCATGAGAGGAAAGGCACCATTATTGTGATCCCAGTCAATGTTTCAAGCTATGGTGTAGTGTGAGAGACTGTAAGGATTGCTAGCTCAAAACATTTTCGGGTGCATGTGTGTGGGGGAAGGGGCAGGTTGGGCCTTGCCTTTCGTGAGGCAGTGCACTGCCCTGTAGAACCCACCCCCCTGGGCCATTATTACAAGCCCTGCAGTGACTGCCAATCACTAACACACAAGAGGCAGTGCTCCACACCCTGACTCTGGATCCCCTAACCCAGCTCCTGAGTGGCCAGATGACCAGAAGTCCCACTTGGGGGAAGGGTCCCAGGAAGACCAAGAGGTATTTTGTTGTGGTGCACCAGTTTAGT
>NW_024524361.1:0-1980 GCF_017590135.1 Pyrgilauda ruficollis
CTAAAAATCCCCCAAAATTTCCCAAAACTCCCCCAGAAGTCCCCGGAATTCCCGAATTTCCCCCAGAATTCCCGAATTCCGCCCGGTTTCCCACCTGGACCTTGATGGCGACGTCGGCGCCGCCGCGGAGCCGCGCTCGGTGCACCTGGCCCAGCGAGGCCGCGGCCACCGGCACCTCCTGGAACTCCTGCAGCTGCTCCCGCCAGCCCCGGCCCAGCTCCGCGTCCAGAACGGCCTGCGAGAGAATTCCCGAAATTCCCAAAAATTCCCAAAAAAATTCCAAAAAAATCCGGGTGAAAATCGTCAAAATATGGCAAAAATACGCCAAAAAATGCCATAAAAATCCTAAACTCCTCGACATCCAGGACAGCCCAGGGGAGAATTCCCAGAATTCCCAAATAATTCCCAAAAATCCCAAAAATTCCCAAAAAAATCCGGATAAAAATAACCAAAATATGGCAAAAATACAGCAAAAATCCCATAGAAATCCAATAAAATCCCCAAATCCTGGAACTCCTGCAGCTGCTCCCGCCAGCCCCGGCCCAGCTCCGCGTCCAGAACGGCCTGCGAGAGAATTCCCAAAATTCCCAAAAATTCCCAAAAAATCCCCAAAAAAATCCGGGTGAAAATCGTCAAAATATGGCAAAAATACCCCAAAAAATCCCATAAAAATCCTACAAAAATCCCATAAATACCCCAATTCCTGGACTCAGCTCCGCATCCAGGACGGCCCAGGGGAGAATTCCCAAAATCCCCAAATAATTCCCAAAAAATCCCGAAAATTCCCAAAAAAATCCGGATAAAAACTCCCAAAATATGGCAAAAAACCCCCAAAATCCTGCTAAAATACCATAAACACCCCAAATCCTGGAACTCCTCCGCATCCAGGACGGCCCAGGGGAGAATTCCCAAAATCCCCAAATAATTCCCAAAAAATCCCGAAAATTCCCAAAAAAATCCTGATAAAAATAACCAAAATATGGCAAAAATACCCCAAAATCCCATAAAAATCCTATTAAAATCCTATAAAAATCCCCTAAAAATCCCCTAAAAACCCCAAATCCTGGAACTCCTGCAGCTGCTCCCGCCAGCCCCGGCCCAGCTCCGCGTCCAGAACGGCCTGCGGAGAGAATTCCCGAAATTCCCAAAAATTCCCAAAAAAATCCCAAAAAAATCCGGGTGAAAATCGTCAAAATATGGCAAAAATACCCCAAAAAATGCCATAAAAACCCCATAAAAACCCCAAATCCTGGAACTCCTCCACATTCAGGACGGCCCAGGGGAGAATTCCCAAAATCCCCAAATAATTCCCAAAAAATCCCGAAAATTCCCAAAAAAATCTGGATGAAAATAACCAAAATATGGCAAAAATACAGCAAAAATCCCATAAAAATCCTATTAAAATCCTATAAAAATCCCCTAAAAACCCCAAATCCTGGAACTCCTGCAGCTGCTCCCGCCAGCCCCGGCCCAGCTCTGCGTCCAAAACGGCCTGGGAGAGAATTCCCGAAATTCCCAAAAATTCCCAAAAAAAATCCCCAAAAAAAATCCGGGTGAAAATCGTCAAAATATGGCAAAAATATGCCAAAATCCCATAAAAATCCTATAAAAATCCCATAAATACCCCAAATCCTGGAACTCCTCCACATCCAGGGGAGAATTCCCAAAATCCCCAAATTATTCCCAAAAAATCCCGAAAAGTCAAAAAAAAATCCTGATAAAAATAACCAAAATATGGCAAAAATACAGCAAAAATCCCATAAAAATCCTATTAAAATCCCACAAAAATCCTATAAAATTCCCAAATCCTGGAACTCCTGCAGCTGCTCCCGCCAGCCCCGGCCCAGCTCCGCGTCCAGCACGGCCTGGGGAGAGAATTCCCGAAATTCCCAAAAATTCCCAAAAAAATCCCAAAAAAAATTCGGGTGAAAATTGTCAAAATATGGCAAAAAAACGCCAAAATCCAATAAAAATCCTACA
>NW_024524362.1:0-1766 GCF_017590135.1 Pyrgilauda ruficollis
AAAGGAGAAAAAATGGGCAAATAATGGTCATAAAATGGGTAAAAACGTGTTAAAAATGGGCAAAAACGGACAAAAAAAGGGGGAAAAATGGACAAAAAATGGGAAAAAATGGGCAAAAAATGGGAAAAAAATGGGGCAAAACCAAGAAAAAAAAGGGGCAAAAAATGGGCATAAAATGGGCAAAAAATGGGCATAAAATGGGCAAAAAATGGGCATAAAATGGGCAAAAAATGGGCATAAAATGGGAAAAAATGGGCAAAAAAACGAGAAAAAAATGGAGAAAAAATGGGCAAAAAATGGGCCTAAAAAGGGCATAAAATGGGCAAAAATGGACAAAAATGGGCAAAAATGGACAAAAAATGGGCAAAAAATGGGCCTAAAATGGGCATTAAATGGACAAAAAAATGGGCACAAAAAGGACAAAAAATACGCAAAAAATGGGCATAAAAACGACAAAAAAAGGGCAAAAATGAGCATCAAATGGACAAAAAAAGGACAAAAGATGGGCAAAAAATGGGCAAAAAATGGGTATAAAATGGGCATAAAATGGGCATAAAATGGGAAAAAAATGGACAAAAAATTGGCATAAAATGGGCATAAAATGGGCATAGAATGGGCATACAATGGGTATAAAATGGGCAAAAAATGGGTATAAAATGGGCATAAAATGGGCAAAAAATTGACAAAAAATGGACAAAAAATGGGAAAAAAATGAACAAAAAATGGGAAAAAATTGGCATAGAATTGGCATAAAATGGGCGTAAAATGGGTAAAAAACGGGCAAAAAATGTGCCAAAAATGGGCAAAAAATGGGCCTAAAATGGGCATTAAATGGACAAAAAAATGGGCATAAAAAGGACAAAAAAATACGCAAAAAATGGGCATAAAAAGAACAAGAAAAGGGCAAAAAATGGGCATAAAATGGACAAAAAAAGGGCAAAAGATGGGCAAAAAATGGGCCAAAAATGGGCATAAAAAGGGCAAAAAATGGGCAAAAAATGGGGAAAAAATGGGAAAAAAATGGACAAAAAACGGGTAAAAAATGGGCATAAAATGGGCAAAAAATGGGCATAAAATGGGCATAAAATGGGCAAAAAATGGGCAAAAAATAGACAAAAAATGGGCATAAAAAGAACAAGAAAAGGGCAAAAATGGGCATAAAATGGACAAAAAAAGGGCAAAAGATGGGCAAAAAATGGGCCAAAAATGGGCATAAAAAGGGCAAAAAATGGGCAAAAAATGGGGAAAAAATGGGAAAAAAATGGACAAAAAATGGGAAAAAATGGGCAAAAAATGGACACAAAATGGGCATAGAATGGGCATACAATGGGTATAAAATGGGCATAAAATGGGCAAAAAAATTAACAAAAAATGGGAAAAAATTGGCATAAAATGGGCATAAAATGGGCATAAAATGGGCATAAAATGGGCATAAAAAGGGCAAAAAATGGACAAAAAATGGGCATAGAATGGGCATACAATGGGTATAAAATGGGCAAAAAATGGGCAAAAAATGGGTATAAAATGGGCATAAAATGGGAAAAAAATTGACAAAAAATGGACAAAAAATGGGAAAAAAATGAACAAAAAATGGGAAAAAATTGGCATAGAATTGGCATAAAATGGGCGTAAAATGGGTAAAAAACGGGCAAAAAATGTGCCAAAAATGGGCAAAAAATGGGCCTAAAATGGGCATTAAATGGACAAAAAAATGGGCATAAAAAGGACAAAAAAATAGACAAAAAATGGGCATAAAAAGAACAAGA
>NW_024524363.1:0-2151 GCF_017590135.1 Pyrgilauda ruficollis
ACACCTGAGCTCACCTGGGACACCCCCTGCTCTTCCCTGGCACACCTGGGACCACCCAGCCCCTCCCTGAAACACCTGGGGTCACCTGGGCACACCTGGGACCCCACCCAGCCCCTCCCAGGCACACCTGGGGTCACCTGGGCACACCTGGAATCCCCTCTGCCCCTCCCTGGCACACCTGGGGTCGCCTGGGCACACCTGGGACCCCCCTGCCCCTCCCTGGCACACCTGGGCACACCTGGAATCTCCTCTGCCCCTCCCTGGCACACCTGGGGTCACCTGGATACACCTGGGCACAGCTGGGCCCACCCAAAACCCCACAGAGAGCCCTGACCCCCAGGCGTGTCCCCAGGTGTGTCCCCATGTCCCCAGGTGTGGCCCTGACGTCTCCAGCTACGTCCCCAGGTCCTCAGGAATGTCCCCAGGTGTGTTCCCATGACCCCAGGTGTGGCCCTGATATCACCAGGTGTGTCCCCATAACCCCAGGAATGTCCCCAGGTGTGTCTCCAGGTGTGTTCAGGTATGCCCAGCTGTGTCCCTATGTTCCCAGGAATGTCCCCAGGTGTGTCCCCGTGACCCCAGGTGTATCCCAGGTGTCCCCAGGATGCTCTCAGGTGTGTCCCCATGACCCCAAGTGTATCCCAGCCCATTCCCAGGTGTGTCCCACCCCACAGGTGTGTCCCCATGTCCCCAGGTGTGTCTCCAGGTATGTCCCACCCCCCAGGTGTCCCCAGGTGTGTCCCCAGGTGTGTCTCCGTGTCCCCAGGTGTAGGTGACTCACGCTGTGCAGGTTGTTGTAGAAGTCCACGCTGCCGGCGCACAGGCACTGACCCGCGTGTGCAGGTGTGTCCCACCCCCCAGGTGTGTCCCCAGGTGTGTCCCCGTGTCCCCAGGTGTCCCCACGTGTATCCCAGGTGTCCCCAGGTGTGTCCCCAGGTGTGTCCCCATGTCCCCAGGTGACTCACGCTGTGCAGGTTGTTGTAGAAGCCCACGCTGCCGGCGTACAGGCACTGACCCGCGTGTGCAGGTGTGTCCCACCCCCCAGGTGTGTCCCCAGGTGTCCCCAGGTGTGTCCCCAGGGGTGTCCCCGTGTCCCCAGGTGTGTCCCCAGGTGTGTCCCCGTGTCCCCAGGTGCCACTCACGCTGTGCAGTGTCCCCAGGTGTGTCCCCAGGTGTGCCCCCAGGTGTGTCCCCGTGTCCCCAGGTGTGTCCCACCCCCCAGGTGTGTCCCCAGGTGTGTCCCCGTGTCCCCAGGTGTCCCCACGTGTATCCCAGGTGTCCCCAGGTGTGTCCCCAGGTGTGTCCCCAGGTGTCCCCAGGTGTGTCCCCGTGCCACTCACGCTGTGCAGGTTGTTGTAGAAGTCCACGCTGCCGGCGCACAGGTAGCGGCCCAGCAGCGTGGCGTGCGTGGTGAAGATGGTGGCCACGGGCAGGCGCCGGGCGCGGCTCAGCACCAGCCCCAGCCCCGCCAGCCACTCGTGGAAGTGGCCCACGATGAACGGCCGCTCCTCGCTCTGCGCCGCGAACTGCCGCCGGCGGCGCCAGATGTCACCGGGTGCCACCAAATGGCACCAGGTGTCACCAAATGTCACCAGGTGTCACCGCAGTGGCACCTGAGCCCGGCACGGGGCGCTCAAGGTGTCACCGCCACACCTGGTGTCACCACAGCCCACCCAGAGACCCCCCTGCTGTCACCATCGTGTCATTGTCACTGTCCCCAGATGTCCCTGAGGGTCACCAGGTGTCACCAGATGTCCCCAAATGTCACCGGGTGGCACCAGGTGTCACCAAATGGCACCAGGTGGCACCAGGTGTCACCGCGGTGGCACCTGAGCCCAGCACGGGATGCTCAAGGTGTCACCGCCACACCTGGTGTCACCACAGCCCACCCAGAGACCCCCCCACTGTCACCACTGTGTCACTGTCATTGTCCCCAGATGTCCCTGAGGGTCACCAGGTGGCACCAAATGGCACCAAATGGCACCAAATGTCACCAAGTGTCACCAGGTGGCACTGCAGTGGCACCTGAGCCCGGCAGGGGGCGCTCAAGGTGTCACCGCCACACCTGGTGTCACCACAGCCCACCCAGGGACCCCCCCGCTGTCACTGTCGTGTCATTGTCATTGTCCCCAGATGTCACCAAGGGAGTTT
>NW_024524364.1:0-2151 GCF_017590135.1 Pyrgilauda ruficollis
AAAGAAAAAAGGATCCAGGAACCCCATGCAGTACCATACCACCAACTTTGCAGAGAGCACTGGGCACAGAGGGGGCTTGAATACTCAGGAAGAAACTGAACAGACTCTCAGCTTCCTCTCTAGGATGATAGAGACTGACATTATAAACCATATAGTTTAATTCCACCCTACTCATAATTAAAGATACTTCATAGAAACATAAATTCACCCATAGAGATCACCAAAATTAGTTTGCAGGAATGTTTCATACTTATTTTAGCAAGATTGATATATTCAGATCTTTTATATAGACTGGAAATTGCTGTCTTACATCCACATTAAACATAAGACACCAATAAAATTATCTTTACATGAATGCTGGCCAAATATTCAGTGGAACAAGGACTGAACACCACTGAACGAGCAAATATGACAGTACTTGCATATTTTTAGAGATCCCTAATAATCCTTCACAGATGGAAAAATGTAGTTTTAAAATAGCTCTGTTGCTTGGGCAAGAAAGTAACATCAGTAGAGAACAGATGAGTCTACATTTTGCACCTTATACATTTTTTGCCAAATTCACTGTTTAATTTAAATATCTATTAAGGATGAAATGAATATTTATTCAAATGAAATGAAGGGAGAAGCAAAGTCCTAGAGAATTCAATGACAAAATTTCTTTTGAGTTACAAGAGGTCAGAATATCATTACACAACAGATTCTGTTCCTTGAACATTTGCTGTTTCCACTTATTTCTACTACCTAAGTGACACAGGGAGTGACAATTGCTCTTTGTTCCCCTTTACTCCTAGTGCTACTGAGGTGGACTAGATGATTCAATCAACCATCCACTAGAAATTCTATCCTGGTCCTGAAACAGCTTAAAAAGGGGATTTAAAGACCAGAAATGTTTCATTGAATAATACCTAATCAGTTCTAGTTCTTACATCTGACAAGAGTTCAATTTGCTTAAAAGCTTGGGGGCCAGTCATGCAGGATGGCTTCAAGACTACACACACAAAGGGACTTGAGTGCCACACAGAGCAATGGAATTGTCATCTGGACCCCATCTTTTCCATCTGTACCATCACTACAGACATGCTTTGCAACATCAAACTTGTTCTACTTATGTTTCCTTTATAGTGTGATCAAAATTTGTCTTGTTTTGAGCTAAAGATTGGACCAGATGTCCTCCAGAGGTTACTTCCAACCTACATAATCCTATTATTCCTGTATACCATTGCTTTTTGTTGTTAATATTTCCTTATTGCCAAATACAAAAATTGTTTATATATTTATTAGATTAATAGTAATTGTACTAACATTGAACAATAACAGCTCTGTAATTTTCTGTGTATCCTATTCTTGATCCAGCAGGAAAACCCTGTAATAAACTTGAAGCCAACAAAATCATTCCAGATATTTCCAAGTCTGCTTACACTGAAAGTGTTCAGCAGATCATTTACAGCAAATAAGTGATGTTTTAGATATTCAGAGAATAGATCTCATTATGTCATTTTATGCTTAATGGCTTTAAAGAATGAAAAAAGGATTTGTATTTCTGGTCCCTTGCTGTCTATCTATCTGGATTTTTTTAAGCTCTTTCTTTGCAGCCTGCATTATAATTTCAAAAAAGGTGTAAGAAAGTGAGACTTCAGAGACAAAGATGCCATTTACTTTTCATCTGTTGTGCAGCATGGTCTCCAAACAAACTCCCAGCCTGCTGACCTTTGTCAGGAAAGTATGATAAATTGTCAAGATAGTAAAATCCCAGAAGTTTTTATGTTGATATCAGCTTCACAGCCACATCACTATTCCCTTAGTTCCTGACTCAACCTGACACTTTTACCTTTACCTCAGCTGCTCACCTGGGAGAACAACATTTAGCCAAGAGCAAAATATGTCAGTTGATAATTTTTATGTTTCCATTCAGAACATGTAAAGTTTAAGTTCATGACAGCCACTAAAACCAAATTCTACATGGGGTCTGAGGAGTAAAGGAGATTTTACATACTGCCATAGGTATGCAAAGCTCTGTCAGGGGAGCACAGAGAGGTGACCTGGATCGTTGTGGTCTTCAATGTCCTCATGAGGGGAAGCAAAGGGGCAGGTTCTGATCTCTTCTCACTCATAACCAGTGACAGGACTGGAGGAAACAGCATGAAACTG
>NW_024524365.1:0-198 GCF_017590135.1 Pyrgilauda ruficollis
TTTTGGAGAGAAAAGGGGTGGGGGGCAGAAAGTGCCAGAGGGATTGGAGAAGCCCAGGGGGGTCCAGGAGGAGATTGGGGTGATCAGAAGCGGGTCTGGGGTCCCAGTGGGTCTGGGGTCTTGGGGGTCCCGGCGGGTTGGGGGTCCCAGGGGGGTCCCAGGTGGGTCGGGGGTCCCAGGTTGGTTGGGGGTCCCGGG
>NW_024524365.1:1487-2150 GCF_017590135.1 Pyrgilauda ruficollis
CCACCCCAATTCCAGCTGAGCCTCCCCATCCCAACCCCTCCAGTGCAAAGCCATAAACCCATCCCATCCCATAAACCCCATCCCATAAACCCCATCCCATAAACCCATCCCATAAACCCCATCCCATCCCATAAACCCCATCCCATAAACCCCATCCCATAAACCCCATCCCATAAACCCATCCCATAAACCCCATCCCATAAACCCATCCCATAAACCCCACTCCATAAATCCCACCCCATAAACCCCATCCCATCCTATCCTATCCATCCCAATCCATAAATCCCACCCTATCCCATAAACACCATCCCATAAACCCCACCCTATTAACCCCATCCCATCCCATAAACCCCACTCCATAAATCCCATAAATCCCCCAAATGCCGCCCCACAGATCCCATAAATCCCCTAATCCCATCCCATAAACCCTACAAACCCCACCCCTCAAATCCCACCCCATAAATCTCTAAAATTCCACC
Organism: Pyrgilauda ruficollis; assembly: GCF_017590135.1. NCBI lineage: Eukaryota > Metazoa > Chordata > Aves > Passeriformes > Passeridae > Pyrgilauda > Pyrgilauda ruficollis. The sequence continues at coordinate 1,967 of NW_024524365.1, forward strand.
CCATAAATCCCCTAATCCCACCCCCCAGACCCCATAAATCCCCTAAATCCCACCCCACAAACCCCACAAATCCCATAGATCCCATAAATCCAACCCAACAAACCCCATAAATCCCATAGATCACATAAATCCCCTAATCCCACGCCCCAAATCCCACAAATCCCCTAAATCCCACCCCCCAAAC
>NW_024524366.1:0-22835 GCF_017590135.1 Pyrgilauda ruficollis
TGGATAATTAAGCAAACATAACAAGAGGCATAGGTGTAGGGATGAAATACATATACTTGCTACAAATGTGTATGTAAAATGTACCTTTGTAGCTTGCATCTCCACAGACTTACACTTCCTCTCCCCCCCCCCCCCCCCCCCCCCCNGCCAATTTTTTTTTTTTTTTTTTTTTTTTTTTAAATTTTTTCATCAGAAAATGTCTTGGATATTTTAGATTTAATTTCATCCACATTTCCGGCTTTTCACAGCACCATAGAGAAATGTCCTTTAGCCAGGTAACTTGAATTTCAAGATTCCATTGAGGCATCAGTATCATTTTTTAAGGATTCAAAGAATAAAACATAATGGTCTTCTGGGGCACATAATTCCTTCCCTTAACTTATTATTAATGAGGTCAAGATATCCTGGCAAGTCTTCAGTGAAATTTATGGATCATGCTTTGAATGCCATCTAGTGGTATGTAATGTGTGTCGAAGTGGAAGAGAGAAACTTCTTGTCCTACTGTCCCTGAGATTAAAGAGCATCTCTTGAGCATGTCATTTGTGCTAGCCTAGAACATGGAGTGAGAGTTGAAAATACAGCTAAGGCCAACCCAGTTTTCAGTCAAATGTGGAGGAGCTGTGTATTTTGTTTGGGTCAAGCACCAATGCAAACAGTTTGTTTAGCTTCTGTCCAAAATGAGGCCCTGTTCCCTCCACAGTTTTGCCAACATCTTGAGTTGGCTCTGTAATGTGTCCTGGCAGTGCTTACATCCCATCATCCGAGGCATTCTTTTGAAATCCTCAAGAAAAAGTGGGGCAGAAAAAATCACTGTGTTGTGACCGGACTCGTTTGTTCCCTCTTTAGTGTGTTGAAGAAAAGTGCCTTGGATAGGAGAAGGCAATGGAAAGGATTCCAGTTAATTAGAGGCATCCCAGTCAAAAGCTGGCTTGTTGAGCTCAAGTCACTTCTGCTTGAGAATTTCACAAAAGGGAGTGTTGTCCAGTTCTAGAAGTCCTCCAAAGGTCAATGTCGTGTGTGCCACAGTGCAGAGTGCAGCCTCCAACAGCCTTTACAGCAATTCAGAAGAGACCCTGAATTCTGGCAGGACTTTGAATGAGTGGATGTCAGGGAAAGTCAGAAAAAGCTTGTAAGTGTCTGGAAAGGCCAAAGGAGGATGTGAACTCCAGAGGCAGGGGCATGTGGAGAAAGAGACGTCTCATGATGCAGACATGACATCCAACTCTGCCTGAGTGTGTATATATATATATATATATAATGTGTATATATACATACATAAAGTATATACTGATGATGACATAGTAATATATATTACACACCCCTCTAAGGCTGGCCTATCTGTCTGTCTGTCTGTCTGTCTGTCTATCTATCTATCCATCTATCTCTATGTATCATATGTACTGATAATGACATATATATATGTATAGACACACACACGCATACGTACCTATATGTACACATATGTACCTATATGTATATATACACATATGTGCATATATAGATATAAGTAAATAAATAAATGTGTATGTATGTATATAGCACCCCCAGGGCTTAGATAGTCTTGGCACATAGATCACTTAAGGATCATTTGTGAACATAGTAGTGGTATGTCAACTTTGTCTACACTGTGTACAAATGTCTTATTTTTAGGGCTGTTGTATAGATTTAGATACATGTGTATATACATAAAATATATGTATATGTTACATATATAAATATAAATATACACATATATATGTATATATGTATATGTAGATATGTGCATATGTTAATGGTATGTCAAGTTTGTTTACACTTTGTACAAATGTGTCTTTTTTTTTGTGGGGCTGTAGTAACCTATCTATATCCATCTATAACCTATCTCTATCTATATATAGAAATGGATACAGAGGTCTATATCTGTATCCGTATCTATATCTATCTATACCTAATCTATGTCTATATCTAATCTATTCCTATAATCTGTATATCTAATCTATATCTATCTATATTTATCTATGTATTATACATACTGATAGTGAGCTATATATACACACCTATATATAGACCGATATCTATCTATCTATCTATCTATCTATCTATCTATCTATCTATCTATCTATCTACCTATCTGTCTATCTATCTGTCTATCTCTATCTATATTCATGTAACCCACATATGTACAGATACATACATACCTATATACAGACATACACATATATACCAATATATATACACAGATAAATAGGATCCCTAGCAGTTAGTTAATCTCAGCTCATGGATTATTTAAGGATCATTTGTGAATATGGTAATGGATTGTCAAATTTGACTACACTGTGTACAAATGTGTCTTCTTTTGTAGGGCTGTAATGGCCTATATTTATATATATGATATAAATACATGTAATATAAACTGACAATGACCTATATATATGTATATATATATATATATTTATCTAATTTCTATCTCTATCTCCATCTTTGTCATCTCTATCCTATGTATCTGTATCTGTATCTATCTATTATATAAACTGTTTAAGACCTATGTATATGCACGCCTATATATACCTATGTATATATATAAATATATAGCCTCATAGGTACAGATACATATATATCTATATACACACACACACACACATATATATATATATCTCACCCGTACCAGTGAGTGTCAGCACATAGATTATTTAAGGATCATTTGTGAATGTGGTACTGCTATGTCAGGTTTGTCTACACTGTCTACCAATTTCTCTAATGCAAAGCCAGTATTCTGATGTTGGGAAAATTCACTTCATCCTCCCACTCAGCTTCAACAATAACAGAAACAATAGCAGAAAACAAAGCAATAAAGGCATATTTTCTGAATATTCTGAAGTCTGCAGGAACTTTCTTCATCCCAATGTATGAGAACCTGGGTATTTGCTTAGATGACACAGACAAGAGTGTAGTGTTGCTGTAAATATCCTTGAGGAGGAAGCCTGGCTACTGTTCTGGTGCCTCTTCTGAGTCGAACCTCCTTAGTGTTCCATGCTCATGGTGTGCAGGAGCCACGCTGTTCGCCAAGCATCAGTTGGTGAACTGTTCATCAGTCATGCCCTTGTCCACGCTCGCAGTGCCTGCACACCACCTGCCGACCAAACATTGATGGGCCATTGCCAGAGCCATGGTAGCAACACCCTGCATCTCTCTCTCCAGCTCTTTTCTCCTTTTCCTTCCTTTGCTTCTGCCTTTTCCTAGGTATAGGAGGATGGACGGAGATGAGAGATTTCTGAATCCAGGTCTTGGAACTTGCAGTTTATTGCAAAGGGCCTGGGTGCAGAGGCCCTGCTTGGAGCTGCCAGCCGCAGCTCAGAGCAGGCCCGAAAGAGGAGCCCCAAAGAGGAGCCTGAAAGAGAGAGAGAGAGTGAGAGAGAGCAAGAGGGAAAGAGAAGAGGAAAGAGGACGAAGTTCCCATTACAATACAATAAATCATCTCCTGTGCTGAATATTCTAATTTTCACTAACCAATCTAGTACAAGATACAAATACTATAGCATTTACATACAGCCTATAAGAATCATTACATTACCATACTGTGTTACATTTTAAACCCTAAAAACTACTCTTTGGGCTAGTTCTGCCAAGCTCGTAGGGTCTGCTCTAACCCTTGGACCTGTCTGCAAGCAGAAGGTATTGTCTAATCAAAAGGGGATTACCTTCAGCCAGCCATACTATTGTTTTCCAGTTGTTCAGTAACTAAGGTATCTCAAAGCTTGCTTTCACATCAATCTCACTTATACTTTCCATATTCTCAAAATCTTTTGCCAGGCAATCATATTTATAAGGCTTTCCTGTTTCATCTTCCCCAACACTTAGGGTTTTTTTGTTTTTTTTCTTTTTATCAAGAAACAGTTCACAGATGTAATATTGATCTTGTTTGCATCTAATTTCATTTCAGGAATCTGATAAGTTTCCCTCCCCCCAGCCTCACTCTGGGTTGTGACATCTTTGGTGTCAGAAGTGGGAGTGGACCAAGACAGCCAACCAAAGTGGGGAGGGAGCATAATAGAAAATTAAATTCCCCAAACAAGAACAACAAAAACAAATGTGCCAGCCTGTATGATGAGTGTCATTCACTTTTAATATATATGGTGACTATCAAATAAAGAGGAAAGGCAAGGGTAGGTCCTTGACTGGTTTGTTAAGGAACAAATCCTTAAATATTTTCCCCAATATTTTCCTGGTGCATACATTAGCCTGTCACACTAAACACAAGGCTTGGAATCAAGCACAATTTAGGAGTTGTCTGTTGCACTGCAGTTATGGATGCCATTTGCTGCATTGGAGGAGCTGCAGGGTGAATCCTGGGTGGATTCTGTGTAGTGGATGCTGTTTCAGGCTCAGCATTCTGTATATATGCACAGAAGTTCTACACAGGAAATCCAGAGGGTACCACATGATACCAAATCATCATCACTACTGTGATCTAGCTAGTGCAAGGTTGTTCTGCTGCACGCAGCCTGGCATTCAGAGGTATCCAATGCATAACACAAAGGAGGAGATGAAGGAAGGTTCTAATGAAGTATGGCAGGCACAGTGTTGAAAATGTAGCTCATGCAGTCCCATAAAAGTGGAATAAGGTTATTAATATTTTAGAAATTAAATTGACGCTTTTACCTCTGAAAAGCTTTCTAAATGTCAGTCTGTAGCAGAATGCTCTGCCTAAGCCCAGATACTGCAGCTTGAACTTAGTCATATTTACATTCTGTCTGTGATGAACTGAGCAAGGTGGGCCTGCTGTTCAGTGATGAGATTGAGCAAAGAGGATATGCTGGTTTTAGGTCTCCTTGACCAACTATCAGACCCAGTACAAGGCCATGCAAGGCCCTGATATGAAGAGTCAGAAGCATTTAACAGAAGAAACCAAAGAGCTGATTACAAAAAAAAAAAAAAGGAGCGTATTTTGCTGAATAAGCCTGGCAACACTTAGCCTAAAAATATCTGTGACTGACAGTCAATTAGATCATGCTGTAACAGTCCCACTTTTTCACAGTGAAGACTTCTAGCATACCTCCCTAAGGTGTGTGAAAATCCTTCACTTGTCCTCACAGCTGCTCCTGGAGGCTGAGTGAAAGAGGTCTGCCCATGGTAGTTGGTATGAGTGAGTAACACCAATCTCTCCTGAAGAATGGTTTTTGCTAGCCTTAGTGCTGTAGCAGTGCTTCAACACTGCTTCAGCAATAATGCAGTGCAGTAGTAGTTACAGGTACCTATACTGTGTGGAAATTCTGATGCAAGTATTTATTGTCTACTAATTAGCATTATTGTAATAGTTTTAAATAAATTATGGTTTGCCATCCTTAGTTGTGTTGGACAAATCAGTACAAGGGTTCTATTACAGCTGTAGAATCATTTAGGCAAAACACATTGACTTAGTGTAGGGTTAAGATTAAATTCAGATGCACCTTGATCCTTCTCTGAGGAGGAATTTAGTTAGCAAGGGGATCCTTTTTGCACTTTGTGTCTCAGTGAAATAGCTTGTCTTACAAACTTTACTCATGCTCCCATTCTGCGTGCACCACAGAGGTGTCCAGGTGTGACATTATTTCTGTCTATCATGGTACTAAATTTATTTGTCTCAGATCGTTGCAGGCGATTCCAAAGCAGTCAAGTCAGTCAGCTGGAGAGTCTTCCATTGCCTCAGTGGTGCAGAGAAAAGTTCTCACATTTAATTGCAGGTCAGTAACACAGGAGTGACCCTAGACAAGCATCAACAGTTTGACTTTCTCCCTGATTACAAGAAAAGCCTTTCGGATTTTTTTGCCAAAATCCTAAAGGAGTAAGAGCCAGCACCTGGTACAGGCAGGTCACATCTGTAAGCAAAAACTTCCTTCTCCCCAGTATGGATAACATTCATATCACACACGTCTTTGCACTGTTGTCATGCTGCCTAGACTTCCCACAGAAAACAAAACCATACAAGGACCTGAGCCTTCTGTACAGTCCACTTAAATTACCTGTTCATATAGTAAAAGATGTGAGATCTGAAATCTTACTTAGTCTTTGTAAGGAGGATTATAAATATATAAGCAAGACACAAGAAATTATGGTTAAAAAATATAGTGGTTAATAATAGTGCTCCACATAGTAGTTGTACTTACAAATATTTGTACATTATCAAGCTTTTGGGAGAAAAAGCTTGCAGGAACAGATAAGTCCAATTAGTCTTACTTTCCTAAAGATAAAAAGATGTTAGCTCTCTCCTTAAACTAAAGAATTTTAGATTGCATCAAAGGGTTCTTTGTACTACTGACCATTGAAGCTTGTTATATGTATAGTGGTGTCATATACTGCGTACAGAAGTATTGGGGAGGTGCTGAGGAGACCCCAAAATCAGAGGAGTGCATGTCCTATCTCTAGTAAGAGCATGACTTGCACTGACATTCAGGATGTATGTCACCATTTGAATTCTTGCAAGTAAAGGAATTACTACAATCTTAAATCTTAGCCATAGAAATATTACTCTCTTTAGAGTACAAGCAGATAAACCTGGCACATAGTATTCTCAGTGGTGGGCAGCCACTCTTACTAGTCAAAATGCAAGATTTTTAAAAAGTGCCTTTTTCCCTGCTACTTGTTAGTCACAATTTTCCCTTGACTTGATAGTCACAATTTTACATCTACTTCTGTCTGGAGGTGTTAGAAATAAATTTGTAAGTATACAAGTGTTGCAGCTTATGTTTCTTTGGAAAATGATCCATCTACATGATCTCTAACAGTGTTAAACCTCTCTTGTCACCACATGCAGAGATATCCTTGCTTTGCCCAGAGAAAGGCCAGTTGTGCTGAAACAGAAAGTGTAATATGGGATGACAGCTTCATTTTTCCATAGCATTAAGACCGATAGTTGGGCAAACCAGAAGCTATTCCTACATCTCAAGCAGCTGCACTAGCAAGAGTATCGAGCTACCTTGAGCTAGTTCTCAAAGCCAACACCATATATTACTTTTCATGTCTAGTGAGTACCAGGCCAAAACATTCCCTCATTTGCTGTCTCCTTCTATGCTTCCTATTCAAAAAGAATTCTAGTGCCCTGGAAACTTGTGCTACTCTTGCTACCAGCTGATGGACTTAGCTCTTGTCCCTCTAGATGCTTCCCCTGTGCCAGTAGCATATGCACTTTCCACTTGCTTGGGGGCAGGCTTCCAAATCAAAAATGTGCATTGTGTTAGGGCATAATGTTCGCATCAGGGCACTGCCTCTGGTACTATGAACAGCCCTTTCTCTTCTTGTGCACTGCAAGCAGCAGTGGGGAAGCAGTCAGCTTGAGCAGGCTTCTGCTCCCATGCCAGCTCATGCCAGCTCCCTCCAGTCTCTCAGTGGACAGCTGTAGTGTGTGAGAGGGGCTGAGGCGAAGCAGTGTCTTCTCTGTGCAGCTAAGGGGGCAATTTGGCAGTTGCTCCCTTCCTCATCCAGCCTATCTCTTGCCACCTCTCACCTCCAGAATTTCTGCTGTAGGCGCCTCCAGATTTGCCTCCAAGCAAGGAGAGCGAGAGCTCCATGGAGGCCCTGGCTGAGGCCAAAGTTGCGATGAGCCTTCCTGACTCAAGCAGGTAAAGGCGCTTGCATTGACTGCAACAAGAAGGGACTTAACTCATGCCTCTGGACTTTGCCCATCTAATCCAACCGAGCATGTCAAGGCTTGCAGGCTACCCCAGTGGAGGAACCCGGCAGGAAATGACAGCGAGAAGGCCTGAGATGGATAATAGCAGCCTGAAGAGAAGAGGGACAGCAGGAGATGCCAACAACCTGGGGGCTGTGGCAGGCCAGGAAGCCCGGGTACGAATGCCCCAGGTTCTGCTGCCTGCCTTTCTCTCCACACTGCCCTAAGTCAGCCCAAGGTGCTGGCAAAAGCCACCAAGGGCTGCTGCTGGCCAGGGCTTGGCAAGAGCTCCTCTGCAGCCTTTGGCTTCCGACATGGCCGTGTGCTGTACCTCTGCAGGAGGAGTGCTCTGCACAGGAGAAAGCCACCAAGGGAGAGACGGTGAAGATGGGGCAGCTGCCATGGCTGTCCCTCCACTTCTGGGTGTAGCTGTCTTTTGAGCTGCACTTTTGAGATAAGGTTTCAATGAATTTCAATTTCAAAAGTTCTAGCTCCAAATCTAAGGAGGTAGGTCTTTTGCTATTGGGAGAGGGCTGTTTTTGCCTTCTTTCCCCGCTCTGCCGCCCCTGTGCGCTGTTGCCTTGCGTGCCCTGCCACCCCGTGCCCTCTGGCCGTGCTGGGGTGCTGGCTGGCAGCCAGGCCGGGCCGAGCAGCGCTTTCAGCCCCAGGTGCCGTCTGCCCACACCTGACGGGAGCGGCGGGAAATGCCGCTGGCACCAGGCACCGTCCCCCTCAGGGGCCACGGGACTCAGGGCACCGGGGAGCCCCTGAAGGGCCGGTAAGGCTGAGGGCACCGGGGCTGCACCACGGGGCTTCAGGTCCCTAGGTGGCGCTGTGCCTCTCTGCCCCCCAGGAGCTGGGGCAGCGGGGCCTGGTGCTGGTTCTCCTCCCCTCTCCCTCTCTGTCTCCCTCTCCCTCTCTCTCTGTGCTCCCTCCCTGCAACTCCTAGGCAATGAAGGAGCAGCAGTGGGCAGGCACACTACAGGGGTAAGCTGCTGCTGCTGCCGCAGGGGGATGCGCCTGCAGCAGCCGTATCGGGGAACACAGCTCCTCAGCTGGGGAGAGCTGTGGCTGCCAGCAGCTGTCGGGCACAGTTGCCTGATGAGGCACTGCAAGTGGCTTGGGGCTCCCCCACGTCTCTGCCCATCCCTTTTGCTACAGGACCCAGGGAATCGGAGTCAGCCGCCTGCCGAGCATCAAAGCCCTGGCCACGCTGTTGAGCGGCTGCCGTGCAGTGAATGTCTCTGTGCTGTGGGCTCTGTGCCTGAGCACTGCTCTGCGAAGTTCTGGGCTGCCTAGTGCACTGACAGCCAGTGGCAGTGCTGGCTCGTCCTTGCTGCTGCCGCTGGCAGGAGTGCTGTTGCGTGGTGCAGAGAGGCCGGCGGGCCAGAGGCTGCCAGCTGTGTGCCAAGCTCAGGCTGCTGGGGCTGGGTGGCAGCTGGCTGCTGGCCCTTTGTGCTGCGGGGCTGCTCTGCCAGTGCAGCTGGCTGCTCGCAGGCTGACCCCCAGCAAGGTCCTGCCATGGCCCCATCCAACAAGGGTGGACAACCTGGCTCCTCACTTGCTGGGTGTTAGGGATAGGATAGAAATTCGTGCCAATGAAATATTTATCAAACATGCTATTAAAGGGGGGACCAGGGTTTAATCCTAGAATGACGACACCTCGGCTGCCTGACAAGGGTGGAACTCGGCATTAACATACAAAAGAAACTCGGCTGCACAGGAGATGGTCGTTCACGGTGGCATGTACCCGAGGACACCCAGTGATGATGGCCCATGAAGATACACATCTGAGATAACCAGGGCCATCAACACCTTCCACCTGAATACAGGATTCCGGGAATCGGAGGAGGAACATTTTGTCTCTTCCCGGACGAGGTTTTGTGCAGCTTTGAGTGAAGAAAGAAACCAACATGAATATGATGAACTTTGAAAGGAAACAAAGGGACTCAGCCACGGGCAAGAAAGAGAGTATAAGAACTGTCCCTGCGAAGCAGCAAGTGTGGACAAAGGGAGGTTCGGTGCTATAGAGGCCAGATCTGCGTTCACCCAGCCTGTATGGAGTCTGCACTGTCATTTTTTTTTTTATTGGTGGCTGTCAGGACTGTAATACAGTCGCGAATACATTTTTATTTTTTATTTTTATTATGATTGGGTCAATTTTGATTTTTACTTATAAGACCGTGTGAGTTTGGGAAGCAAAGGCAACCTCCTACTCTGGCCCAGCTTCCCTCTCTTGTGCCCAAGTGTGGCTGTGCAGGTGTGGCACCCTGAGGGAGGACATGTGCTGCTTGTCCATAGCAGTGACAAGGCTGGGGTGGCTTGTCCCAACACCACACCAGCTCTCAGGAGCCCCCATGCCACAGCCACACTTGTGGCTGCCGGCTGCCTGCCTGGGGTGCCGCATGGTTCCGCACAGCACTGAAGGACAGGCCTACGACAGCACCGGCCTGGCGGTCTCCACTGACTTTGGTTCTATTTTCCTTTGAAGCGGGATGGACCAGCGGCAGCAGCAGCAAGATGAGGAGGAGGTGGCTGCCCTGGCCCTTTGCTCTGTGGCAGGGCGCACTGGGGCTGCCCGGGCCCCAGGCCAGGAGGGCTCTGCCTGCAGCAGGGCACTCTCCAGGCAGCCCCTGGCAGCCGTTCCCGGAGCACGGCACGCTGCCCCAGGCTAGGGAAGAGCTCTGGCCCTGGCCACTGCTTTTGCACTGGACAGCTTCTCACACACGTCCCTGCCCTCCTGCCTGTCCTTCAGGAACTGCTGGCTGTCCTGCACCAGCAGTGGCCCACAGAGGGAAGGCATCTTCTGCAAAGCTGAGAGTGCCACTTGGAGAGATAGATAACACTTGTTCAGTTTAAACTTCACACTATAAGTTGTAGAAGGCAGAGAACAGAACCCCTTTCGGCATACCTGTAGTTACATTTGAGAGAGGAGTGGATGGAAGAGCTTATAAAAAGTCTCAGGAAAGATAAATTGACAGTGTTTGAAAAAAAATAATGAAGTATAGAGACAACAGAAAAGCGCATAATTTGCACAAACTTTTGGAACACATTGGTGTTTCTTATCCTCTTGAGTTACTTCTTTGTCTCTTCAATTTTTGACCTCTCAGGGCACAAGCTGATGTGCTGTAAGCCATGAAAGTCTAAAAAGCATCAGTTGCTTTTTGCACTGTTTTGTTTGACACTACTGAGAAAAGGAGAGCTATGTAAAATGTTGGTATAAACAATTAGAGACAAGGCAGTTCAAGCAACAATTTTCTGTCTCTTTGGATAAATATAGCCCCTGGATAATAAGTTATGACAATATGAATTTAACACCAATGTCAACGAGCAAACTCATGTTTCCCATATTTTGTCAGGAGAAGCAACAGTGCACCTGAAGAAAAGGGTTTGGAGTAGATATAAATATTAAAAAAAAGCTCTGTGAAACACAACAAGAGAAATAGAAATTAGAGAGAGTAAAACAGATATGTAATTTTAAAAAAACTGTGGTTTATACAGGTTTGTAAAATTGGTATTAAAGCAATTAAAGGAACTCGAGCTTACTTGAATGATGAATTGTTTTTCTATCCTGAATAATTTAAAAACTATGTATGTGTACATGCTTTTGTAATAAGAAGTGTTCATTTACATTACTTTAAATACTGTCATTTATTCTTAATTTTTTTCTGAATACATTTATGCACTTTTGGGTCCAAATAAATCCTATTAAAATACAATCTTTTAAATATATTTTTCAGCAAATGTCAAAGAACAAAATAAATATGACAACTCAGTAACTATGGAAAACAAGATGGTATAAGGATAGAACAGAGGATGTATAGCCATTTATTGATATAGCAAGAGTGGAAAAAAGATTTGGAAGTCTCTTGTACTTTTTTTGGCCTTGTGATGAAATCTTCAAATTTACATGAAAAATATGACTGGTACAAGAGGCATTTAACTTTATGTGTTGTAATTCTATCTTTAGGTATTATGTCATGGTAATTTTCTTATCTAAAAACAACATAAAGAAGTATAAGACTTCACCTATTTTCTTTTGAAATTTACAAAAGTGGGAAGTAGCAACATTCTGTAGTGCATACTATATAAAAAAATTACTTTTAATTCCAGACAAAAACCAACTGGGCATCCAATTTATCAATGTGAAGGGGACTTCACACTTTTCCGTCAAACAGCTGATTAAGTTGCTAGTAAACTATTCAACAGCACAAATGAAGGAAACAGAGGTTTAGAAGACAGAATAGTGTTTAGGACACCATCTACTCTTAGCACACTATATTAGCTGCAGATTAAGAAACATTCCTACAGGTAAATGGCAATGATGGTCTTGAAGTATGTGGATTTATTGCACTAAGAAAATATATGGAAAAAGCTTTGTCTTAACATGTCACAAGTTAGAGAAGGAATAGCCTATGATGAAGAAGATCAAAAGAGAGGGGTTTAAAAGCAGTAACATTTATATTACTTAGTAGAATAAGAATATGCAAAGCAAACAAAGAAAAATAATAATGTAAGGGAAGCTGAAAAAATAGAAGAATATTGTACAACTCAGAAAAAGCAACAAGATAAATAATTTCAGATTTTATCTAGCACACTAAAAAAATACATTGGCATTATCCAGTGCAAATTCTAGTAAATCGCCTGTAATATGTAGGAAGTAAACCCAAGAACGAAATTAAAACTGTGAAAAAGAAACAGAGCATCATGTCTCAACTCTTCAATCAATGCAGCATTAACTTTCTGATTACTGAAAGCCAGATACTTTTGGTTAAATTACACTTTTAGTGGGCAGTGTCAAATTAGTAGAAATAGTGAGTAATTCCAGGAGCCTTTAGAATGCCTTCAGCTACTGAAATCGGCAATATTTAAGAATCTGATTTACAAAATCTTGACGCCATAAGATCTGGTCATTTTAGATAAATTTAAAACTGCAGATGTTACTTAGAAAATATACTATTTAAATTCTGCATTGTTAAATACAATATTTTATTTGAATGGGGAACAGTTGTTGAATAAACATAGGCATTTCTGAAATGAAGAGAATGATCACATTTTTCAGTTTACATATAGTCACTTTTGCCAGTTCCATACATAAATTGTCCTAATAGATGGTGAACTGAAATAAAAGTTCATTATGAGATGATACAACCACTTCATATCCTAAACCATACTTCTAAAAATAGGATTTTGTTTCCTCAGTATAGCTATAGATCACACATTGTTATATTGTAAGAATCAGTTCTTTCAGAATCAGTGAGTACCTCAGGCCTTGCTCAGTGAGGAGCTCAGGCCTTGTTCACTGCGCAGCTGAAGATATTTCTTAAATTGTCAGTGACTTTCAGCGATCCCTCTTCCCATTCAATGCTACCAGACTTCCTAGGGATGACCTATGAGTCACTGTAGCTCTTGTATTCACTCCAGTTATCATCAAGAGATGTGATTATTCCCCAGATAAAGTATCAGTGTCTTCTCTTGCCACCAATTTAAGCCTGAAGCTCAGTGTGCCTAGTTTTGAGTGGCTATTGGCTTATTTATAGTCAGCCTTCACAGGGTGGATTCTGGCTTCCTTCTGGGATTATGTCTTCTGGCTATGTCTCCTCTAGAGAGTAGTGCCAATGCAGTCCCTTTTGATGAAGAGCAAAACCAGAATAATTCTTCATTAAAGCAAGCTGTTCTGAGCGAATGAAATTTAGAGGGACATCCTGGAAATATCTTACATGGGGGAACTTTTCTAAGTGCTGTCCCCAATAAGCTGGACATCCCAATTAAGCAGCAATGAAATTCTTGACCAGGTTAGTAATTTCATTATAAATGAATAGCTTTTCAGTATTCTTTATCAGATATGTCTCTGCCTATGAAGAAATATATAGGATGATCCTACAAATGGAGATATTGTCTTGTTCTGTAGGTATTTAAATAATCTCAGAACCCAGCAACTGTTCAGTTGCTCAGATTTTCTCTGTGAACTTAAAGGTCATGCTCTTGTATAAGCCCAAATAAATGTCAAAGTGTTAATAAGGTTTCTCTGTGATTGTGTATGGTCAAACTCTTAATCTTGTATAAATCTGGTGTAAAGGGCTTCAGGAATACCCTGTGTTAAAGAAGCTCATGAAGCTATGTGTTAAAGAATCCTCTGTGGTTGAAGAATCCTGGTAAGTTCAAAACCTCAGTCAGACTAACGTGATGTCTGATTTGTTGACTGTCTTGTGCATATTCATATAGATGAAACAATATTCTGCCCTGATGGCTTTCATTTACCTGTGTGAGACTATAAAGCTGTGTAGTCTCCAGCATCTGAGGTTTTAAAAACAGGGCTGAATAATGTCCTGAGGAAGCTTTGTCTAGCCTCACAGCTGATTAAGCTGGAGCTTGACCTAGAAACATCTTGAAATCCTTTCCAAGCTTACCTTTTGCTACCATCATCCTAAGGTATTTGTTGATATCAGGTATATCATGTTGATATCATAATTTCTCTGCTGAGCCAACCTCGACTGAGTGCCAGGTGTCCACCCATTCTTTTTCACTCACACTCCTCAACTGGATTGGGGCGAAAATATGATGGAAATCTAATAGGTCAAGGTAAGAACAGGGGCATCTTTTACTAATTAGTGTTGTGGGCAAAACAGACTTGACTTGGTGCATATTGGTTTACTCATTTGCCAATTAAAAATAGAGTAGCATGATGAGAAACAAAGACAAAATCTGAAAGCCCTCCCCAACTTCTTCCCAGGCTCAAATGCTCCCCTTCAGTGTCAACACTTCTACTTCCTTCTGCCTCCAGCAAGGGACATGAGAAATAGGGGTTGGGGTCAGTCCATAGAAGTTCTTTCATGCTTCTCCTTCCTCCTCAATTTTTTGCTGCTGCAGCATGTCCCTCCTGTGGGTCCATGTGTGGGGCTGACACATCCTCCCTCTCCACTGGTCATTCCTGCAACATATCCTGCCAAGACCTGGACACTTGTACCTGGTACAAGTTCTGCTCAACAGCATTCTAAACTTGGTTTCTCCAAGGGCAGAAGGATCATACAGCAAGAAACAAGAAGTGGGTGATTTTTTTACAATATTTCCCAAAATGGGATCCTTGTCCTGAAATGTCATGCTTATTCTAAGCTGAGTGTGCTTTCTTTGAAAACTTCAAAGTGGTAGATGAAACAATCAATTTGGAAGACCCAAGTGTTTTTCTGAAAAGGTAAATATTGTTTCAGTCAGCTGTCTGCCTCTTCTGCCAGTCCTTACATCTTTTACAAAAGAACTTGGATCATTAGTAATGATTACTATACCATCAATATTGCCTTCATGCTTTTCTTCATACCTCTGTTGAGAGAGCAGTATAAATAAAAGACTTTTTTTTTTTTTTTTTTGGTTGGTACAGACAGCAGCAAATAGAAATACAACATTTATTTTTAACCAGTAAAAATATTGGTAGCATTACAGTCTGTACAAACACTCATTTATAAATATGCAAGGAATGGTGCAGAACTTGGTTACAAGCATCAGTTGGGTTAATAGATGTCAAGGTATAAATACACAGCCATTCAAAATGGTATTTCAGGTATGCTGTTCTGACAATGAATTAAGATCCTAGGAATGCAGACCCTATCAAAACAGCATGAACATGATATAAATACATGTACAAGCAAATTAAAAATTCATCGTGATCATTCAGTGCTAACAGCAATGGAAATTATCAGTGAACTTGGTATTATGAATATGGAACACTATCAGTTTGTAAAGAAAAAGCATTTCTGTAGATATATTAATAGAGAAGGAATGGCTTAATCTCATTAATCTTCTCTTCCCAGACGCTGTGTACAGAGCCCTCATATCCTTGGAGCACTGCTGTATCAGTCCCTGGCAATCTGTGCTTTTCTTTAATGTGGTGGGTTTGAGAATATGTATCTATTAGAATAGTTCTGCATTTTACATGCTGTGTAAGCTGTAGCATTCCTATTTTCATGTCCTAGAAAATAAATTAATGTCCATAGTGTAATCAATTTGTACATAATATTTAGCATGCTAAAAAGCTTTGATTTATTTACGATCGTCTCTGAACATCTAATATGGGACACATAGTTCTCCAAGGCTGACAAAATCCCATTTTTATTTTCAAGGTATAGAAATGTACTTCACTTCTTGAGCAGTTGCTTAATTTTTTGTGTTCAGATGCAGGGGAAAAGAACCTCCAAACATTGAAAAACCCGAAAAACATATTATATGAGCAACCTAGAGCATATCTTGCTGTTTAATAACCCATGTGCTTAGGAGGAGTTGCAGCAAGACAGGTTACCAGTTCCCTGCTGGAAGCACCAGAAACACACCTTTAAAATTTGTGTTTTACTTTGCAGCAAGGTAGGAAGCCAGGCCAGGAACGTAGCTTGGGTTTTTGAGGAGCACAAGAGGTCTGTGGAAGCACATGAAGGGGAGGAACACCCATAGTGTGTAGACCACATACCTGTTACCTTCAAGGCAAAATGTTACACTGGACGATAAGACCTGTGCAAACAGCATTTGCACTTCAATTCCATCAAAGCTGTTTACATTTTCATGACCTCATCTGATACTGTCTTTCTGTCCCTGCTTGGCAGGCCCAGCTCCTATAGAAGAAATTCCTGCTTAGAGCATTTTTATAATACTTTAATCCTCTTTCTCCTTTTCAGTTTATATGCTCTTTTCCTCCACTTTCCCTTTTATTTCTGTCTTCTCTGATGTACCTCTTATAGCTGCTTTTATTTTCCTAGCTTTCACCTCTGTGTGGTGTACTTACTTTTCAGTTCTTTTCATCCCAGCAGCAAACAGATGTTCTTTCTCCTCCTCCTCTTTCTCCTGCACTTTTCTTGTATACTCCCTTCTTCTCCCCTGTGCTGGAAATTGAGTTTTTCCTTTTTTTTGTTTCAGCCAGCTGAATGTTAGCATGGCCAAGTAATTTGAACTTAGAAGTGGGGTGGCAGTAAATTAGACTGTTATACAGACTGATGAGGAGCAGAAGGTATAGTTGTACTGTTAAAGCCTGTGTCAGACACACACTATGAGAATATGAAAGGCAGCAGTACCAGAGCTTTAAAAATGCTCTGAACCTCTTATTCACCACTTGCATTTCTTTGAAAAACACTGGGTGCTGATAATTTTTATTCTGAATGCAAGATGAGTTCTGTAATATCCTTGCTTTATTAAGGAACTTGCTGCCCCATGGAGGTCCCATTACATTTTTTTCCACATGTCTTAAGGAGAGAATAAAATGCTAGAAAAGGATACACAGAAATATGTCAGTCAGGTGTAACCATGCTTAGAAACTCCCAGAAAGGGGAAAACTTTCCTGATTGTACTGTTGTTCAGCCTGACTAAATTCCAGAAAATACACTATATCAGAGTGAGTTTCTGTCCTCTGCAGCAAGAAACGTCCCCCATATTGAAGAGAATGTGATAAACACGTAATCAATTAGACAGTTTAGTGGCCCTCACTGACTTTGAGCTGGAGCAATCCCTCTGCAGGTTCAGCATCACTCACAATCAGAGGCTAATGTAGGAGCTTGAGGGAATCCTTCTCATCCATCTGCTACCAAAAGGAAATTTGAAAGAAAGACACAGCAGTTTACATGTGGCATGTTTTAGTCTGTATCTTCTCATATTAATTATCTGAGTCTACAAGAGATATGACAACCTGGTTATTTCCTTAGTCAGTTGTGGGAGCTATTTAAATCTCTTTGCTTTTGAAATCAACATAGATAAGCGTAGTCGCTGAAGAAAAGATTTATTTCTTCCAATTTCCTCCAGCATCCCATCATTACCCCATCTCATCATAGTTCACAATAGATGATGTTGTTCAGACAATAATTGCATTTTCTGCTCTCAAGGTTCAGCTAAAGAGCACTGCTTATCCAGAAAGAGCAATTCTTCACACAAATTGTATTAGCAAATCTCTAGATTTTCAGGTTGTCCAAAACTTGAAGTGTTGCTACATACTACAGCTGATATTATTTTAGTATACATCTCACAATAGTAGAAATTTATATTAGCTACATGAGAATTACAGGTTTAAATTAGAAGCTGTGTTGAGCATTATCATTGAAGTTATCAATTGAGAATGTGGCTGTAATATCCAGACATCAGAAGAGAGAATAAATGAAGATCTAATACCTGTAAAAAAAAATTTGACCTGAATTTTTAAAGATTAAGCAGTGAGATTATTAAACATAAAAGTAATCAGCTGTTTTCTCCATCAGAACTTCCTACTGATGGCTAGTATATATAAATATTTTCTTTTATGCGTGGAAAATACTTGTCTTAATGGACATCTATGTCACTCTTGACTGATTTCCTCCCTGACCTGGCTTGGAGTTCTGGCTGGGGAGAGTCCTCTCAGCCTGTGTTTGCCTGGCCTAGATCAATTGCTTAGGTTTATTGTGTTCCTGGGTTTATTGCCATGGCATTTGTAGACCTCTGTCTAATTAACCTCAGTGGAACAGAATTGAGGATCTCCAAAACTTGCATCCAGAAAGTGGCAAAGAGGAAAAGATTACAAACAAAGGTGGTTTCTGTTGTGTTTGAACAATGTGGGGCACAAAAGGCAGCAGACTGGTTGGCTGAGCCCACTGTCATTTGCCAGCCAGCACAGCCAGCCTGTCCTTGGGATAAAAAATGCTTCACTAAGTATATTCAAAGCAACTGCTTTCTACAAGAATGTCAGAGTATATCAGATGACTTGGAACAGGCATAGCACCAGCTCCCTGAGATATAGGTTTTGACTTACCATTGTTCATTGTCTTACCCTAAAGATGCATGTCTGGAGCTATTCTAATGGGCTAGGAAAAAGTGCAGTAATGTGGAGACAATATTCTCTTTTTTGTGCTTAAGCATGGATCTAATCTGTTGTGCATTATTGAGAAAAGCAACAGTTTATCCACTAGGTAGTATTCTTTGAAAAACTCTTCTCTGCAAGAAGATCACCTCCCATATATCCACAATCCTTCACAGCCTCTGTTTTTTTCTGCAGACTGGGGTTACAAGGTACTGGTTTAAATGGTCAGAGCGACTTGAAGTCATGTAGAGAATTCTTGGTTTTATTTCCTCTTGGTAAGTTAGATTGTTACATCTTGCCACTCAATTACTTTTACTATTAAAACTTATTTAAGTTCTGCTGAGGAAGCTAAGCATAAGCAAAATAAAACAGGATCATCAAGTTCTTCTTTGCATAGGGGTAACTTGTCAAAGTCTTGGCAGAAACTTTGTAAAACCACATCACACACAAAATTAGGTTCAATAAATAGTAGCTAAAACCAGATTTTTTTTCTCGCCTTGATAAAAGTTTACAGATCTTTCAGTTTCTAATTTTAGTCTATGGTTTACAATAAATACTGTGAAAGCTTTATTTTAAATTTTTCTTGGGTGGAGGAGGTATAGTTAATGTCATATGTTCTTATTAAAAATCAGCAAGTGAGAGATGCTTATTATTTCCTTGATTGTTAAGTGTGTGTTTGCAGTGTTACAATCTTCTGGGGTCTTCTGGTTAAATGTGTGAAGAAAATCCAGAATTGATTGTCACTCAGTCCCATGTCAGTTCAGAGGATCTCAAGGCATTTATTGCTATAGAATGACTAAAAAATGTAACCAGCTGTTCAAGTTTACTTTGTTTGCCTGTGTTTGGTTTTTTTGGTGTTTTTTTTTTTTTTTTTTTTTTTTTTTTTTT
Source organism: Pyrgilauda ruficollis (assembly GCF_017590135.1). Classification (NCBI taxonomy): domain Eukaryota; kingdom Metazoa; phylum Chordata; class Aves; order Passeriformes; family Passeridae; genus Pyrgilauda; species Pyrgilauda ruficollis. The sequence continues at coordinate 19,311 of NW_024524366.1, forward strand.
TTTTTTTTTTTTTTTTTTTTTTTTTTTTTTTTTTATGGTATCCTTGCACTGTATATCTGAACTTTGGCCTTTCTGTGACATGTTTTGTAATTAAGTGTTCTTAACTTTAACAAGTCTTGCTTTAAGGACTCTAAATGTATTGTGTAGAGCATAATGTCAACATTTTTGCAGGAAATATAAAATTGATGAATATTTGAATAAATTTATTTTCACAGTGTTTTTGATCATAGATTCTAATGGTGCAGTAGGTGCATACATGTCTAATGTGTAGCAGTAACACAGAATCAAGGTAAATCTGTAGTTGACAGCATCCTTGAATGTGTTTTAGGTAAAGCCTTTCATTAGTGAAATGAGAAATGTCAATTCATGCACCATTGCAACAAACTTTTGCCTCTGAATACTATAAAATGCTATGTGGAAAGTATTCTTTTTCCACTGCCTGCTTTGCTTTTCTTTTTGGATCCAAGAACCACAAATAAGTAGAGTTCTTAACAGCATGTTGAAGCTCTGGAGAACCCCTGTGGCAGGGCTGAGGACAGGTGTGTCTGGGCAGGTGGGCAGTGCCAAACCACAGCAGTGCAGTGCTGCTGGGGGAGTTGAACCTTATTTTCCCTGTAAAGATCACAGACCTTACTGGACAATAACTGTTGAACAGTTGTCTCAGTAAGATTTTTTCTTTAATGGAAGATACATTCAGGATTGTACATGTTGCCCAGAGAGTGTGTGCTGTTTCTCTGTTTTCATTTTAATCTTCTTGCATTAGACCTCAGTGCTTTGCCTCTGCTCATTGTTTGAGCAGGGAGCTGAGTCCAGGAGACTTGTTTTTACATGTAAAGAAGAATTAAGAGCTTGCTTTGTGCCTCTCTTAAACTTTTCACTCAGTCACTGGAAGCCCACATGGATAAGATGCAGGAGTTGCATCCCTACATATCAATGGGCAATAGTGATAGGTAAATGATACTAATACCAGCTAAAACAAGTCATCATAACTCCTACTACGTTATCAACTTCCTGACAGCAAATGTTTGTGAGCACAACTGTGTAAAAATGAGGGAGAAAGCAGATATGCCACCCTGTGTCCTTTGGGCAGTCAAATTGCTGGTATGTTAGAATATGGATATAGGTCACTTCATGTATAGGAGTCCTTGTGGTGCCATTGTGGTGCCTTTATATGACCTCATTGATAATACCACATTACAACTAAAACAGAACATTTGAATGAGGGTGTACTGGATCACAGAGGCTGCAGTAAGTTCTGCTGGCTACTTCATCAAACACGCAATAGACAAAAATGCCTTTATGCTCTGGTCCTGTACTTACATGCCTGAGTTAAACATGTCCACAAGTGTTTGTGTGATGAGAGCTTACATCAAGAAGTTTCCCTCTGCAGTGCCTGACCTGTGTTTTTTATTGTAGAGAGAAGTAAAAAGGAGCTCAGTTTCCTAATGGATTTGGAAAACAGATTACTATCTCAGGATCTTCACAAGTTTTGTTCTGATACTTGAAATACTTAGGCAGGGCTGGTCTTCTGTAACATGGTGCTCCAAGGAAAAACTGGGCTCTACATTTTTGCCCCCTGGTTGTTTTGATTTCCTGGGCTTCTGAGGGCTCATACTAGTTCATAGTCTAGATCCCATCTATTCCATTTCCTCTTCCTCTGCCCCCCTGGCTGATTTTCTCACTTCTGAATTTCAGAATCTCCTCCCAGGTTTTCACCTCAAGTAGCAGGTTCTGGTACTGCTTCTTTATCAAGTGCTTCACTGTTGTCAATACCTGGCTAGGAGACAAATTCATGAATTAACTTCTCTAAACACTGGCATCAGCTCAACATGACTGTGTATTTTGTGTTTTTCCCATGGACCAATCAGCTAATGTGCAGCAGCGCAAAATGGATCTTCAAAAAGAGAAGACATAAAATAATTCACTTGGACAGCTTATAAGGAGCATATAACCTAGAGTAGTATTGATAAAACTGCTCAGATTTGGGATTGCCCTCTGTCTCACTTGATTAACCAGTGATTTACACATATAAAATGACTTTAACTGATTTAGAGGGTAATTTATGTCATAATGTGCATGATACATGGATCTAAGGAGACTAAAGAGAGGGGAAAAGGAACCATCTGTTCTCTAGAAAACTGTCTGCTGTCAGAGGGGCTCAAGAACTGTTTGAAAAATGTGTTTAGAAAGCCATGAGTAAATTTCCTAAATTTTCTGTGCTTTCTGGATGGCATTCTCACTGGGTACATATTGACCAGGAAAAAAGGTTAGGAAGTTGAATTTTTAAACTTTGGCTAGTCTTCATAAGTCTTTCTAGGTTTTCAAAAGGCTTTATTTTTATGAACCTATATAGTGGGTTTTGTCCTGATCTTCCCAGTGCTCATGGAATTTTTTTTTTTTTTTTTTTTTTTCAGTTACAGGATGGATATGGAAATCACCCAACACCCCAAGGTCCAAATTCAAACATGAAAACAAGAGTGATATTTCTTGGGAGCAGCAGGGTTGTATTTAGGACAGGTGTTTAAAAGCAGACTTACCTACTGCACACACATTAGGTTTTGTAAACATAATTTCCTTGTGCCCATCTCTTATGTTACATGAACAAGTTAAAGACCATAAGAGAATCATTTCTGCATATTCTTAAGTTTATACATGTGAACTTCTTCAATAGGATGACTCATGCATACAGATTTATGTAAAAGCACAGGCACTTGTGGGATCAGGGCTTAACTTATAGCATCCCTCTTCTACCTGAAAGGGAAAAATCCTGGAGTTTAGTTATGTGCAGCAAAGAAAGTGGATTGTTGTATGCTCCAGAAACTATAGACAGCAACTCCAAAGGCAGTTGGAGGATCTCTTTTGTTGCTCCTTTTTTTTGTTGGTTGGGTTTTGGTTTCAAGTTTTTTGAATTGATTTTTTAAAATGTATCTATTTATTTGGCTTTAATACCGTTGTTTTGTAAATTAAATATACCTGCAGCAAGCTCAGTATTTAACAGCACGATGGAGAACAGACTTCCGACCTAGGGCACTTTCAAAAATTCAACCTCTGCTGGACTCCTTCACTAGGGGTGTCTCCTGAAGCGCTTCTTTTTCAAGTGCGGAGACAAAACCCGTTCCCCGATCTGACGCTCGCCGGAGCGGAGCCGGCGCAGCCCGCAGGGGTCAGTGCTGCCACGGAGGCCGGGGCCGCGGCCGCCGGGACGGGCAGCGGTGCCCAGCGGCGACGGGGACAACCGAGGGGGGCGGGCCGGGGCAGGGATCATCGCCCCCGCCCCACGGCAGAGGACAGCGAGGGCCCGACCCCAGACCTGGAACGCCGGTGGGGTCCCGTGCCATGGAGCGGCGCGGTGCCGGTGCCGGGCAGGTGCCGTCCGCCGCTCTCCGCCCCAAAGGAGCCCCGGGGGAGTCGTGCCCGGCGGCCGGCAGGAGGCAGCCGGCGCTACCCGGCCCCTGGGTCTCTCTTCTCTGCATCCCTCCGCCCCCGACGGGGAGAAGGAGAGAGCTGCCGGCGGCCGCCCCCCCC
>NW_024524366.1:22853-46850 GCF_017590135.1 Pyrgilauda ruficollis
ACCCCAGCGGGCAGCCGGGAGTGCAGCCCAGCGCCGGCCTGGCACTGTCACCGCCCCGCTCCGCCCGCAGGGTCCGCGGCCGGAGGTAACTCGCTGGCCGGGTGGGGACCACCCTCACGCCCCGGCTGCGTGAGGAGAGCACTGCACACAAAGGGGAGGCGCGGAATCGTGCGCGGACGGGGCGGAAGACGAGGCGGGTGGGCGGCTCGGTACCTCCCCGGGGCGGCAGCGGCGGGGGACACGCCGTGACAGCCGGGCGCGGGCGAGGGCTGTGCCCTGGGATCCTTCCTAAAAAGCCGCCAGTCTTTTCCCTCCCCCTTTCCCGCAGAGAGAGCCCGGCAGCTCCGTCCAGGCTGTTCCGCGGGATGGCGGCGGGCCGCCCCGCGGGGCTGGGCGCTGCGCGCTAGCAGCCGCCGGGCTCCATCCGCGCAGCCGGGGCGCGGAGCCGGGCGCGGCCCAGAGCCGGCTGCGCCTCAGTCCCTCTCCGCCGCCGCCCGAGGCTCTTCTCGCCTCCCCGCCCCGTCTTCGGCCATCGCAGCAGGCATGGGCTGTTTCTGCGCGGTCCCGGAGGAATTTTACTGCGAAGTTTTGCTCCTGGACGAGTCCAAGCTGACCTTGACCACACAGCAGCAGGGCATCAAGGTAAGGACGCCAGCAGGGTTGAGGAATCGCGATGCGGGAGAGCCCGCGGGGCTGCCCGGCGGCGGCTCCCTCCCGACTGCGCTGCGGTAGCCGGGAAGGGAGCGGCGGCAGAAAAAAATGGGTTTCGGGAGGCGAAGGAATAATGTAAGTTTGCTTACGGTCGCGCAAGGGACAGATGGATCAGGGTGACGCGCGCCGGTGGGGCAGACGGCGCCCTGGAAGGCTTCACATCGAAATAGTGACTTAAAGCGAGCAGGTGCCGATCACCATGGCACACGGGACGCTCGGCGCAGAGGTATTGTTCTGTGCCTGCCAGAGCAAGAAAAGAGAAGGCGGCTGTGTGCACGGTGCGCCCGTGTTGAGTCATTCCCCGCTCCCTCTGTCTTGAGCCGTGCCCTCCCCGGGACGCGCTCTCCTGGAAAAAGGCCGGGGGCAGCGGTGCGGGGCGAGAGCGCAGCAGCTCCTGAGCGCAGGGCTGAAGGTCCAGCCGCCTCCCCAGCCCGGTGTCCCGTCGCCCGGCCGGTGGGAACAGCTCCTGCGCCGCTGCAGCACGCTCAGCGTGAATGAACTCTTCAAAGTAGTCATCTGCCAAGCGCTAACGAGCCCTGACAGAGCTTGTGAAAACTGAGATTTTTCTAAAGGCCCTTAACTTGGTCCTGTTTGGTTAAGTCTGATGGCAGCTGATAGCATGTCGCAGACACTTGAAGTCCTTGTTTGAAGAGCTGGGGACATGAATTTGTTAGCAATGTAAGAACGTGGTTTCAATGTTGGATTGTTGGATCAGAGAAAAAAAAAAAAAAAGAAAAAAAAAAGAAAAAAAAAAAGAGAAAACACAAACAAAGAAAGAAATTAGTCCTTCTAAAATTTATTGTTGGAAAGGGCTGACCAATTTTACGTAAGACATCCAAAGAATAAAATTTTGCATGCCTTTGCGTTTTAGCTTGAATGACTGAAGCTTGGTGAAGCAACTGGGGAAAGGAGAACCTGAAGGAGGGCAGTGGGGAGAAGGAGTTTGTATTTAACAATGTATTTTCTACCGTAATCAGCAGTATTACCAGGTCTACATGTATTCAGAATCGTCAAGCTTTGCTGAATCAACTACCTGCAGATAGGCCCATAAATCCATGCTTAGCATAGAGGAGTAAGCCAATCATGGTGACGCTAGAATTCAGTACCTGTGTAGGGTCTTTGAAGTCTAAGTTTAGACACTTCTGAAAAACCTTACTTTTCTATGTGCAGATGCGGGTGTGTATATCATGCATGCTTTTGTGCAGTAAATGTGCAGTCGCAGAAGTATTTTAAAAGTGTACTCTGCAAAGATGGTTAGTCTAATGAATCTAAACCCTGAAAGTGAAGGGTTTGTGCAGCATTATCTAATGTCCCATGGGAAAGAAAGAGTCTGAAGATGTAGCTCTTTCCAAGAATGCATGACTTGCAGTGTTGGGAACTGTCTAGTTTAACATGAGGGTGTGCTTTCCTGCCATTCTATACCACATCTGAATGTGGTATAATGCTGAATATTTCATCCCTTCTACCTGCTCCTTCTCTGTCTTGAATCCAACCACAGAGCAGTCGCGGAATCAGCTGGAACAGTGTGTGGATCTGACAAGAAAAGTAGTAGTTAACATTTTGGCATAGGCACTCACACTGCACAGTGGGAAACCTTAGGAAAGGGTGAATCTCCCTTTCTGCAGCAGCCTGTTTTCTGTGTTTTCTTTTTCTTTCCTTTGTTTTAAGATATAGTTTGTACATGGTGAAGCCACACCCCAGTGCTGTAGCTCCATGAGCCTTTGAAAACCCAAAGTGAGGAACTGCAGAGCTCACTCCCAGGCAGTGGTTTCCACCATGGTGCCCTCCTTTGTTTTGTACCCACATGAGTGTCTGTGCAGCTGTGCATGAAGAGCAGCTCCTGTCCAGCTGAAGGGTGGCCACTGGTTTGCCTTTTGCTGGGTCAGCCTTCAGCTGACCTTTGTGCCCTGGTCCGCTTCACAGCTGGAGGATAGCAGAAATGGCCTTTTCAACTCACTCTTGTCTTCTGTCATTTTCAACTGCACAGGGGATGTTCGTGTTGTTATTATTCTACAGCTTTTCAGGGATGTTATATTATCAATTCTTAGTGAAACCAAACATAAAATTTGTCATATTCTGTCATGCTTTGTCATTTGGCAATTTACCCTTGAAATACGAATGTTTTATTTTAAATATTTTTAAATGTATTCATGTAAATGCAGAGACTTTTTTTTTTTTTTTTTTTCTTTCTTTTTTAATTGGTGTTTCAGCTTTGGCACCTAGGTATAGTTTGTAGAAGTTCATATGGGTTTCATTTTAGAACAACATTTTTAAAAAACCCATTTCCTTAGAACTACAGATTCTGGATGGGATCTTCCTTTTGTCATCTTCACTTTTAATTTGGTTCAGAGATACATGGGAAACCAGCTTTTGGTACTCTTTCACAGATCCTGAATTGTTACAGCACCAGGGTTTTTAAATGGTTATACAAGCAACTTTGTTCTCTTATTTTCCCCAAGCAGATGCATGTCTGTTAGAAATAAAAACCACAGCTCAACAGCTTTTGGCTATCTATGTGCTTGCTTGATGTTAGTGGTTATAATCCTACTTGTTTTGAAGGGTGGAAGGCAGTGCCCTGTAGGAGTCCGAGGCAAGTTTATTTCTTCAGGGAATTGGATATGAAGTAGATACTTGTGTCCAGAGAGTTTTAAGGATGCATTGCTTAGTTTGTATAGTGGTTATTTCTGACTTGTTATGCTTGGCAGCATCTCTACTCATCAAAACATGACATTTTTTAATTACAATTTCATTGACACTTTCTTCATGGTACAGTGGGCTTCAAATTGTACTTCACATTGAACCAATGCGCAGAGGTGACAAGACTGGGACTTTGAGTGCAATTTAGGGATACTTTTCTCTGTGGACTTCAAAGAGCTTGTTAGGGAAAGGAAAAGATTCGTTTTCTTCTGACTCCCAACTGGGGAAGCTGAGATGGAAAGAGGTCAAGTGGCTTTTTCAAGGTCATACAGCAAGGAAAAAACTTCCCTTTGCTATCAGGGTGATAACAACTGACCATTCTGCCATGGGCTATGCTGTCTGGAGGGGTTTGTGAGGAACTCTTCCTCAAACTTATTAACTTACTTTTGCTTCTCAGGGTTTTTTTTTTTTTTTTAACTGTTATCAGTGCTGCATTGCTGTTCTTCCTTTCTGTCTTTGTGGTTTAAGGTTAGAGGACTGCTCTATGAAAATGTGTAAGCTGGTTCTCCAGCACTGAGGCTTACAGGAGGCTGATAAGAGTTAGGTAATCAGGAAAGGCCATCAGGTGTCTCATAATCTTAATTTTCATGTTTCCTGATAGTACATTAACCAGAGATATTCTGGAGTGTACATGCATTGAGATAAAAAAGAGTTAAGATAAAAGTTGTTAGTCCCAAAAATTTTGGGATGGAAGAGGTTATTCACCAAATTCTCATACAGTTTGTCTAGTCAAGGTATATGGCCTCAAATGGGGACAGCTTTTCCTCTTAAAAGGATGTTCAGATTTCCAGTTAAGAAGTGGGTTTTTGTTTAAGATATGCTAAAGATATGGTAAGTATCCGCTGCCAGCTGAAAAATGATCACTTTTCCAGGACTGCTACTTTGTCTTCTCTTCACACATACTAAACAACAACTTGGTCATGTTTATGGTACAGTACCAGTTGTAGCTCATCTGTTGATGTCACAAGACATGTCAGTGGTCTTTTGACATGGTACCTGACTGAGGGGTTGTGTGCATTACATATTTTGGCTCTGTTATGAACTGGGCTAATTGTCCTTGTGAACAGTGGTGTACCTTATTGCACAGACTTGTTTTTGGAGGTTAAGGAAAACTTCTGTGGGCCCTTAAAAATAATGCCTTGAAACCTATTGGTTATCAGCTGTTTCATAAAGAGTGCTCATCTCGTAATATGTATGTTACAGGAATCTAAGAACCCTTATTTTTCCTCCCTTGAAAATAGTATTTAAGGGAGATATTTGTTTTGTATTTTTTTTCTGAAGAAGATAAAATGATATGAAGCATCTGTATCTCATGTTTGCATCTCTGTGGTTGGAACAAAGATCTCAAAAAAAAAAAAATTAGCAACTTCCACAGTGAAGAAGCTCTCTAATTAGTCTTAAGCCATCTGGTCATTGCAGTTTTGAAGTGCTCCTTGAAATTCCTCTCTGAGCACAGTTTTTATGTTCTGTTTAGATTGACATGTGTGATGGGCCAACAGCGGTATTTCATTAGAAGAGAAGTGATGAACAGGAAAGATACACAAGGTCTTTCTGGGAGAAGTATATGTTCTGTAATATTTTATTAGGTGGTACCATTTATCACTGGTGGCCAGTGAAATTCTGGCCATCATACCACTTACTTGATGATTCACTGAGAATTTAGCAAAGGGTGGTTTAAAAAAACCCCAAACCCTTGCCAAAAAAAAAAAAAAAAAAAACAAAAAAAAAAAAAAAAAAAAAAAAAAAAAAAAAAAAAAAAAAAAAAAAAAAAAGCAAACCTGAAATAGAGAGTGACAGATATAAGGAACTGTGTTAAATAACTGGATATATAAAAAGCATGACTGGGTTCATCAGAATATTATACATATTTTGAAGATACTTATGGAATAATTGACAAAAGGATTCAGTATGATCTACAGAAGTAGGTAAACACACAATTTCTTAGAAAGTTTTCTGTAGAATATTTTGGTATTTTCCCTTTTATTTATATTTTTTTTTAATTTGTTCGTTTTTTTTTTTTTTTTTGGGGGGGGGTTTTTTTTTTTTGTTTTTTTTTTTTTTTTTTTTTTTTTTTTTTTTTTTTTTTTTTTTTTTCAGTCCCCAGTGAAGCTAAACAGTTCCAGACTTCATGTCTTTAAAATACAGTGTATACAGAAAGTATGGGGTGCACTTTTACATCAAGCTGTATTAGCTATTGGTGCACCAAGGAGTCAACCTGGGAATGACACGGATTTTTTTTCCCAGTGAAAATGCTTAATGAATGTATTTGATAGCAGGAAATAGAATCCTATGAATAGAAAGAACTTAGATTGTGTTAATTATTTTGATTGAGAGTTAGCATTAAAATTAAATTGGTAGTCATTTGCTGTGAATATGGAATGTATTCTTTATGAAAGTGATTTCTGCTGGTTTATTCTTCTAAATTTTACTAGGAAATGAAGTGTCTTTTTTGTGAGAAATTTAAAAAATTTTCTAGTCACACTACTTCAGAAATCTGAAAAATCTTTTTAAATGTAGATTGCAGTTGCTTTCTACCTATGGTAGCTCACCACCTACAGGAATTACTAAACTGAAATATCAAAATTCAAGCATATTTAATCATATTTTCCTCTGCCCTCTTTGGTATTGATTAATAAAGAAATTGATAAATATTTCAAGGCAGATTCTTCTTGATATTCTGCATATTGATTTGAAAAGAATAGTTAATAAAAACTGAATTGATTAAAAGGACTCAGTCTCATTTCAACCTTGTAATATATTTTCTTTATATAGCAACAGTTCTGCTATGTGTACATATTTTGCATAGCAGCAGGAAAACTACACAGACAATATTGTCAAGTTCCAAGTGTGAATAAATACTCATTTTCTTCTTTAATGCTGTTGACACCATACATCTAAGGATTGTCTGTAGCAAAAGCAACAAAAAATGTTAGCAAATAATAAGTTATTGATAATCCCTTCCATAACAGAAAGGTGCTGGTGCTTCTTAAATTTTCATTATGGGTGTAAAATGATTATCTGATTGCACACTGGGGACCAGATGGCTTATATGAAAGTTTGAACAATTTCAGTCCTCTAAGAATGGACTGAAATAATGCACAATTCTAGTTTACAGAGAATGAAAGGAACAAAATGGCTCATGAACATTGCTATTAACTGCTCCACAAATTTGAAATAGATTACTAATCTCACCAGTATCTTTACAGATGAGGCCAGTGATCTTGAATACACCATGGAATAACCATAAAATAAATGAACAATGAGATACTTTATTTTCCCTAGGTTCCACTTAACTAAATTAATGAAACCATCATGACAACAAGAAATAAATCTATTAATTTCTAAATGAAGTTATGTCTTAGTCAACCTGAGGTTTGAGCAATAATATTGTCAGAGGTGTCTGTTCTTCTGTTTTCATTGAGCAGTAATTTCGTAATGGGACTGGGGCAAACATAAACTGTATGAGGCTGCTTTTTTATTGTACAGTTTTTTAACTTGGATTGAGCATTTCTTATATTAAAATATTTAGCATAGTTAACTATCATCTCTCATATGTTATTCATTTTAGTTCCTGAGAATTCTGAACTAAAATTCAGCTGCAGAATTGCAATCCTTTCCCTCAAAAAAAGAAAACTGCTAAAAATCATCACATGATATAAGGAGAAATATTGAAGAGATGGAATTGAAAAGGTGTTTCAGAAAGAGAATGTTTCTAGAAGCTAAAATTTTATGTCACTTCATGCTGTAAAAATAGGTTTTCAAGATGATATTGAACATATATGAGGAAAAGAGAAATTATGTATTAGTCATGTTGCATCATTATTAATATCTGTATTTTTCCTAGAAGTATGAGAGATGACTCGTCAGTCCTTTAATTTTTTTTTTTTTACATTTATTTTCCTAAAGGGGACTTAATTTTGTAATGATAGATCAGCTATATTATCTTCACTTTTTTCACAACTTATATATTTGTAAGTGAATATTCGCATTTTAGTATCTGGGTATAATTTTGCAAACTGCTTTTTTAAGTGAACACTTTAGATGCTGCTTTTTGATCAGATCTTGTGCTTGCTGCATACCAATTTAATTGCAGAGTTTAAAATGAAGATTGTCATTTCAGTATTGATTGAACTTTTGTTCCCACTTGCGTTGCATCCTGAGTTGTGGATGGCTGAACACTGCAGGCACTAAGGTCAAAAGGACATGCTCGAGGTCAACCCGTGCTATTATTCAGAAGTGGAAAACCAATATAAACATTGCAAAATGAGAGCTCTGCTCCTTTGGTTTTGCTGCAGCATGAAGAGGGGAGCCTGCCTATTTTGCCAAGTGGGAAACATGCTTTATCTGCTCTCCCTGGCTACTGACCACGAACACTGATTTCTTTCAAGGGAAGAGATCTTTTGTGAATGGTAATTCTAGCAGTACCTTTCCAGAATCAGGAAAAAGACGCCTCAGAACTTCCTTTGAATTGATATACAAATCGTCTTTATTGAAAGTAATAACCAAAATTTTGATCATTCTAGATGGAAATCCCTATTAGGTTTAATGCATCATTAACATATGGTACTAGGGTAGTTATGTTAAAGTTTGGTTGTTAGAGGTCTCAGAGGTCTGTAAAGATTCCTTTCTAAGAAGCCTTTCTTTCCTCTTGCCCCTCATGTTTTCTTTTTAATTCTGTCTTGGTCTGAAGGAAGTGCATGCAAATGGCAAACTCTCACTCCTATCAGGAGTTTGTGTTAGTTACGCCTGGTAAGAGCATGCATAAGACTTTATATTCAGTGAAATACAACTGCTCCTGCTTACATTTAAAATAAATAATAAAGTCATTACAGTAATGGGTAGTTACTAATGTGAAGGAAAAGTGGATCTAATTTGTATGGGTGATGTGCTTATTTATTGTCAATATTTACATTTTAAACTCTGCAGTATTACAACTGGTTGTCCATAAAGCAGAGAAGAAGAAATCTATCTTCCTGTAGTTCTTGAAGTTTTGGGTATGTGGTTAAAATCTCTTTGTGACTGAGTGAGCCAATTTGGTAATAAATGGCTCAGCACTTCAATACTTTTCCTGTGTTCTCAGGAAAGTAAGAACTGAGTGCACTGAAGAATAAATTCTCTTGTTTGTGTGAGAGACAGAATGCCTTTTAGGAATGGAAAGGAAAGACCTTCAGGATCTCAATTCCATGAAAAGAATTTGGAAGGCAGAAAATGGCTGTTTCCCTATATAATTAGTGGTAAAATTTGGCATGACTACTAATGTAGGCAAGCACATGCTTTAACACTTTGCACTTGCTCATCTTGTAGAATTGATCCAGAAGAAAGTTCATCCAAACAAAACCCACAGGATCTGGTTTTTGTTTTCCACATACTATATATTTCACTGTATGTTCTCATTTATGTCTGAGAAGGTTATTTGTAGTGTTTTGAAATATATCTTCTATCTATAATAATACTCATTTGTGTGTTATATAGAATACCTAGTTTATTTTATTATTAATCTTTTAAATGCATTAGATATGGGAAAAAAATTACAGTTCTTGTTTTGGTTCCACAGTTTTATTCAGATCACAGTGTAAAAGAAATTGTGACAAACTTCTTTCCTGTTTGGTGGGTGAATGAATGAAGGAGTGTAGTGGGGTTTTGCTCTTTTCCCCCCTTCAAATACCAGAGCAAGAATTCTCTTTATAAGAGACTGCATTGAGAGCCATAAGGGAAAATAAATTTTCTTTCTATGCTGTTTGTGAGTAACACAGAAAACTGGTGGAACTAACAGTTCAGAATTATATAAGTGAGGAGGAATGATAGGAGAATAATGAGGAGTGAGTTCAGCACTGACTTGGGACTTGAAGCAAATGATTCAATATCCCTTGTGAGAAGAGGTGATCCTACAGTGCTGGTGTGACAGGAAACATGGAAGCAGATTCTCCACATGTCTCCCGGGGGTGCCTCAAATGGTCTGCAAAACTCGCTGTTTTGAAACGAGTTTTGCTTTGTTTGGCCAGCACCAGGTGCAGAAGAAGGCTGCAGTAGGCCCTGCCTTTGCCTTGATTCCGTGTTGGTGGAGTTGGCTGTGGTGTTGAAGGTGGCTGTAATTTATAAAATGGTGTAATATCATCATGGCCATCGAAAACAACACAAGTCGTGTCAGATCTGAGTGGGACTGCCAGCATTTCTTCAGTGTTTGTTCCCACAGAGGAATCCTCAGATCCTTGTTCCCTGTGGTTCCTGTGGCTGTGGGAAGTGAGGAGTGCAAAGAAGCTTGTTGCAGCCTGACACTTCCACGCTGTGTTACACGGAGCCCAGACCTCCCCCACAGGGGTCCTTTCAAGTGTGCTTCAGACTGACAGGCAATCTTCTGTCTGTGTGGTTGGTTGGTTTATTTAATAGAACAAAAAGAAAGCTGAAAGCAGAACAAAAAAAAGCTTAGTGTCAGACTCTCATAATTCTGTCATACCATGGCTGTAAGGGGTGGGTGATATGTATTGGGATGCCTTGGAGGGGACAAGACAGCAAATAATCCTGGAAGCTGTGCCTGGATCTCCCTTCAGAGCAAATTAGGACACCTCAGGAGGGACCACGGGAGCAAAGTAGCTTAAGTTCGGTAGAGGTGATTGGGAGAAAAAGTTCCTGGGCAAATGAACGAGAGTTGCAAATGGACAGAATGGTCTTGCAACAAACAAACTTTTTTGTATCACCATTCACTTTGTGAAAGAAGGGGAGAACACCACAAAACTTTGTAGAGGAACCTTTTGATGAGGTGTGTGAATGTCCTGACCTGCCCCCAGCTTTTTAGGTTTAATTTTCATTGGCTACTTTGGGTAGGGGAGGAGGAACTGGGGGAGGGAGGAAAAGGGGAGGGGAGGAGGTAAAACATTAAAAATGTTTTTTTTATAATATTTTCAGGATGGAATAAAGCCCTTATGTTCAAAAGATCAAATATTTTCCCCTTGCTTTGAAGTGACGTCAGATGCTTCGTATATATTCTTCCCTTTGTTATTTTTTACTTTCTACAAGTCCCATTTTTTCTTTTTGTGTACAACACATAAGTTGGCTGAACACTTCAGTTCTCTTTTCGATGTGTGTGCCCTTTGTCTGGAATACAGCAAACTAAAGCTGTGGGAAACAAAAGCTTCTAGTATCCTTTAAAAGGTATCTACCACATTTATTCTGGGTTATTTTGAGAAGCCTTTTGTTCTTAACAAATGCATTTCTGTTGACAAATTATAATGCCTTTGAAATCACCTCTGACTGAACCATTTTCCTCCAAAAATGGGAAGTCTTCTGGAGCTCTCTCAGTGCTCCAGGTTGGGATGGATTAGATTTATTAAGAAAATATTCTTCGCCTTGAGGTTCCTTTATGTGTGTCTTCAGTGTCTCAAAGCAGTTCCTGCAAAAGGCAATTCGCTTTCTTGGATCACCATTTAGTAATAATGTTTCTTTTCCTGTGAAAGCAATAGTGAGTTACCATGGTCTTTCCTGGATTGGAGAATACTTGAAATTTTGTAGCTGGTTTCAATTTCAATTTCAATGTCAATGACATGTGTTTTGGAGGGCTTTGGAACCACCTTCAATAGGAGCCAAATTGAACCCAATTTTTATGTGAGCAGTTTCAATTAATAAATGAAAATTTACTTGAAAGAAAAAGTGTTTTTTCTTGAATGAAGGTGGCAGATGTTATTCATGCAAAATAAACATACAAAATTTCTACCTTTTTAACAGAAGTCAAATCTTTTGCTTAATCATCCTTGGCCTTTCATCAGTATTCAGCTTTTGTATCGGTTTAGAGCATGAAGGCTGTGTTTGTTGTTTCCATGTCTGGATCTTTATTCTTTTGGGGTTTTTTCCCTACTTTCCTGGAAAACATCTTCTACAGAACCAGGTTTCATGAACTGTCTCCTGAAATCTTTATTTTAAGGAAAACTGAGATGCTGACCATGTTTGTTTATGAAGTCTGCTGCTTTGGGAACAGGTGAACAGAAGTCAGAACAAATGATCAGAAAAAGTAATAGGTTTAGTTTTGGTATTACAGATATGTTTCTCTCCAACAGAAATTGGAGGGGCCTTGGTGAAATGAAGTTGTTTGGGGAGAGGAATCTATAAAATGTCAAAAACAAGATAATTCTAAGTACTGTTGTTGTTTTAAATTTTTCTTTGCTGTGTTTGTAGTTTTGTGAAAACTAAAAATTTTTTCCTGTGGCATGGAAAAGCTCCAGAAGTAGGCAGGAGCCCTGCAGGAAAGCTTGACTTCAGCTTGACATACTGTGTTGAGAGGAAGATTTGATTAGGAGGTCTTCACGGAGTTGGCTGAAAATGAATCAATCTCAGTTTTTTGTTATAGATACATTTTTGTGTTGCTTAGTCTGTATCTCAGACCATAACACTTTCAATTATCTTGATATTTATTTATTAATTTAATTAAATTAATTAATTTGTTTATTTATGCTAATTTTTTGTTTTGTTCATGAGTTCTAGAAAGATCAGGATTGAAGATTTGCAGTAGTGCAGCATACAGAAATATTTCTGCTGCTGTGTGTGACATAGACACATAGTGTTCTTATAGAACCCTGCCTCCAAGAATATTTACTTGGAACTTTTCATAGACAAATAGTGCGCCCAAAGAAACTTCAAAATTAAAAGAATCAGTGATTTTTTTCTTCAGTATTAGTTAATCCTACTGTGTGTCTTACCTTGAAGAGGATTCAAACCAGACAGATTTTAATATGCCAGCTGTACTAAGGTACAGGCATTCACTTGAAAAGTTACAAAAGTACAAGTCAGTGTTCATTACAGCATTCACCTCTCTTTGAAAGTTACATAAATGTGTGCACTGCCCATCTCCATGCCCAGCTTGAGATGATTATACTCTGTTTGTACCTAATCCACCACTGGATTCATGCAATTCTATTGAATGTGGCATAGTTTCTTTGCCTACAGTGGATTAAAGGCTCTTCATCTTAAGATGCATTTTTTCCTACCTAGTCTAACCACATAGAGCAGATGGACTTGGTATTATTATGTATAAGATGAAGAGCATCTAACATGATGCTGCTTATTATCTTGTTTTTCAAGCTTGCTGTGATTCATATACCTTTTCTTGCATACAGAAGGCATATGGGATAAGAAAAATCACTTGAACTAAAGAAATTGCAGTATAATTGAATTTTGAACATTGATTTCTAAGTGTACAGAAAATGAAGCAAAATAATGTACTTGAGCAGCAAATTACAGGAGGTAGGACAGTGTACAGTGCCTTTAAGAAGCAGGTGTTTGCTGTGGAGTTCACTGTGCATACAAATGCGATCACATTTTGAAGTTGGTTAGGAACAGTTACAAGGAAAGAGAAAACCTGACTGGCCTAATACAGGCTTTTTCTATTCAGTACAGGCTTGAAAAAAGGGGGGAAATATAATAATGTAGGGAAAAGCTGGGTTTTGTTTGCTTTTTAAAGTCTGAAGCAGGAGGGGAGAACCAGAAGTATGATTTAAAGGAAATTGCAGTAGTGGTTGTTGTAAGTGTACAGAGAGGAAGCCTTGCATAATTTTCAGAGCAACTGAACATTTAATTAAACAATGCCTTTGACTCAGTTTATGCTCCAGAATTCTTAGTACATATAGTTGTAGGTTATTTTTCAAATGTACAGCTGCTTCCTCCTGCATAACATCTGGGAGGGAGGTACACTGTGGTTCCAGGAGCAGAGTGAATAGAAGAAGGTTTCTAGACCTGAAAATTTTAAGCATCTCTAACTGAAAGCTGCAAAGGTAGCACATGTGAGAAAGGTGTAACAGGTAATTTCACAGTGAGTGAAATTTGAAATTTGAAATTTTTCCTAAAACCTTGTCAAAATCTACCCAAAATCTATTGAACCCCTTTCATCGTCCCATTATCCCTGCCAGATTGCTCGGCCCTGAAACCTCAAGAGTTTCTCGGCATGCAAAAATGGTATTTGACTAACTGAATCTGCTTTCATGGGGAGAATGAAATTCAGTCCACCTGTAGTCTGTTTGAGTATGCATTGTGATAGTGCTCATGTAACATAGTTTACTCCCTTGTGGGCAAAGGAATATATTGGAGAAGGTTGAAACACCTTGAAACATATTTATATATATAATTATGCTAAAAATTAGCAGAAACAGTGTTTTGGTGAAATAACAGACTTATTGAACCATGTCATAACAGACGATTTTTGTGATTTTTTTTTCGCCTTGATCTACCTCATTTAGATCAAGGGGAAGGCTGGATCTGCTTAAAAGGACACATTATTTTAAACAACGATTTGTTCTGGTTTTTGGCTCTTGTTTCAGGGGAGAATTATATCCTCTAATGACACTTGTTTAAGCCAAAAGAAGTCAAGTCAGTTGTTGGAGTTTAGTCATTTCACACATGTTCTGCTATAAGGAGGAAAGTATACTCTCCTGTGTTGAATTATCTCATATTTCATTTAAGCAATAGTATATCAACACAAATAAAGTGCAGATCAAACAGAAGAAAATTGCATAATAAAATGAAGAAATTGGAAGGACCTGAAGTTGCTGAGGGAGGGCCTGCCAGTTGCAGTGGGAGTGATCATGTATCACATAATCATAGGCAGGGTTGCAATTGTGCACAGGAGACACAGGCATTGGAACTTATTTTCAGAACTGTTCAGGTGCTTGCATAAGAGTCTTTCAAAAGTCTTTTTTAAAGATTGTACTGGGCACTCAGGCAACTCTGAAAACCTCTCAGGACTGAATTGATGGTTACAGAATAGATATCAGGACAACAGTGTCACCTAAATCGAGGTATCTGGTGTATGAGAGCTTGACCCAGGAGCTGAGACTGAAAAGCAGCATCTCAGCCGTACGAGCTGGCATTTTCTTACTCAATGCTAGAAACAGAGGATAGGGAATTTTATGCTGTTGAGCCTGTGGACTTAGCAGTTTTAAGGAACAGCTGCTGCTGAGACAAAAAATGTTTGCCCCATAGCAATTCTTCACACAGGAAGATATTAAAACTGTACTTCAAAAGGAAGGATTAGCTGTCATAGAGTCATTTAGGTGGTGACATTGAGCTGAAAGTTCTGTGATTCAGGTTGGTGTGTTACCCTATATGAAATTCAGTTTTCCAGAGGGATTACAGTATCTAAATATTTTACTTGTGTGTAGTATTTGCAGGCCCTGTCGATTCTTACAAGTTTCTATGGAAAGGTTTGGACATGTGATCAAACTGGTAAGTGCTCAGTCTGGTAGCTGTCCACATGCATGAATAGCAAATATTTAGTAATTCAGTTTATTTTAGATTGCACTAAGAAGATTTAGTTGCATTACCTTTTATTTACTATTGGCTAAGAGCCTTCACTCGTGGTGGTGGTGATGGTTCAGCTTTCGTATCTTGAGGGAGGTTCAAATCTGGGATGCTTCAGTCTGATTCTTACAGCAGATTTCACTTTGGTGTTTTTGTCAATGCAAAGTGTTGAATTTCTTTCTTGCTTTCATTTGAAATAAACTTTCTGTTGTCATGGTTGCAGAGAGGAGCTCAAAAGCATGAACCCTGCTGACTCCTAAAACCAGTAAGCTTGCATATTTCTGTGAGGAAGCTTGGAACTAAAGCAAGCGCTATGATTTTTTTTTCCCCCTTGAAAGTAAAGTCATCATTTCTCAATGGCCAGGATTGCTTCTGTTGAACAGTTGAACAGCAGGGACAGGAGGGAATCAGATGAGTAGGATATATAGTCAATGTATAGTGAATTACATTACATGAGGTTATGGTCACAATTATGTGGCTCATTTTTTACAGGTTCTTTTAGTGTAACCTGTTTTTGAAAACCCCAACTAAAGGAGCCTCCCAGGAGCTCAGCTGCAGTCCTTTGTTACTCTTGTGGTAGAAAGCTTTCCCTGACATCTTGTCAGGGTCCCATTCGTTTTCAGTTAATCTACTTTCATGTTTTTCTGTCTTTGGTGGGTCTGTGCACAGAGTACATTTGATCCTTAACCTTTTTCCACATGCTTTTTTATAGAACATTAGGAGACTTGATGCTGGGAGATGCTGGAAGCTTTGACTTTGAGAAGAGGCAGACACCCAGGCAATTGTCTGACAGCCAGGATGGAGGAGGTTACCTCGATATAGAGCATTAAATTGTGTGCCGATCTCCTCCACCATCATGTCTATGAGTCATGTACTTATGGAAAATATCAGGATTTGGGTTTGTTTTACCTTAGCTGCTTCTCTCCCGCTCAGTGTTTCTGAGTACCACCAGGAACCTTAATCTTTGTTCCTGCAGTGTGTCCTCACTGTTTTGCAGTTTCCTCTTGCCTTTCTTGAATAGTTCTTCTTGTTCTGTTGTTTCCTTGCTGGTAGCATTGGTCTGCTGCCCAAAGACCTGAGATGGCATATGAATGAGCAGAGTGCAGTTCCTTTTCTACCAGCACCTGGGACAATCTGGGCTTCATATCTCTGCACTTTAAAAAAGTGGGAATGGGGAAATGTTTTTTTTGTTTGTTTGTTTGGCTGGTTCACTATTTTGACTTTGTGTTTTGGGAGTCAGGGATTAGTAGTTGTATCTTTTACAATCCCTGCCACAGGGAACTACAGTATTTTAGCATTCCTTTTTGTGTCTCATCTCTAAATCATGGTGACAGTAATAAAGCAGGAGGGGCAAGTGGCATGAAGGGAAATAAGCACTGCAGTATGAAACATATATTTTAATTATCTACCACATACAAGTTCTCATACAGTTCTTTATTAGAAGATCTGAGAGGACCCTGAAGACTGGAAATGTGTTGCAGCAAATATCTGGGATTTTATTTAAACTAAAAGAAAAAGAGTTGACTAAAACAAACCCACAAAACAGAAGCAGAGCAAAAAATATGCAAACAAACCTGACTCACCAGCTCTGCCAACTTCCTGGCCCCTCTCCTCTTAAAAAATGCCTACAGCTGTGGACTCTGCAGAATTAATTTTGAAATTTAAGTTTGCTGGCTTATGCATCCAGTATTTATAATTTCCACTACACTGTTGCATCCAGTGTCCCTTCCCAGTTTAAAATGCTTTTGCATTTACTTCCCAGAGGTAAACTCCATGATTTTAGAAAGATTTTGGAAAATTCATGGTTTTTAGAAAACTCATGGTTTTTACAAGATCCCTCTGCTTCCAGGCATCCAGCAAGAGGACAAGAGGACATAGCCTCAAGCTGTCCCAGGACTGGACATCAGGAAGAATTTCTTCATGGAAACATTGTTCAAGCATTGAAATGGGCTGTCCAGGGATGTGGTGGAGTCACCATCCCTGGAGGTGTTCAAGAAATGGCTGGACAAGGCACTAAGTGGTACAGTCTAGGTTCGTCAGTGTTTGGACTTGATAATCTTGGAGATCTTTTCCAGCCTAAAAGATTCTGTGATTTCAGGAAGTTCCTTCAAGTGAACTCATTTGTAATGGCTTCTTATTAGATTAGTTTTGACCTTTCATGTTTGAGAAGTGCTCCGGGGTCTTTGTGGTCATGCTGTCATTCTGGTAGTGAAGCATTAGACTGAAACTGTAAATTATATTAACCACCTTTCTTGCCAGCTGCTATGCAGACAGCAAAATCACAGAAACAGAAAAAATACATTGAATCAATATTTTCCACTGTTGCTGGGTTCAGTTTTACTGAAGACCTGTAGAACTTTACTGTAGCAGTTGATGTTTGTCTCCAGTTTAGCACTTGGCTTGCTGAGATTCATGATGTCAGGAACTGCCTGTTTTGAGTTACACACCTGATGCACTTTCTGGACTGGAGGAGTGGGATAGCAGCACTGGTATTGCAGTTGAATTTTTAGCTCTGGCACCTTTCTTTAAGATCTAGGAATTGTGAGTGCAGTAGAAATAGGAATGACATAGCAGAGGTGATGTCCCTTCCTATTCATGCTTCTTCCAGCCTAGAATTGTTGGTATTTGTAAGTCTGGCTGTGGAGACATGTGGAATGGAGGTAGGCTAAGCAGACCTTTGTAAAACTCTTATTGCTCAACAAAATTAAGAGAAAAAATGTCTTTGATTAAGAGAGTGCTGCTTGAAGTCTATCCTGATTACAGCTGCATGTTTCTCCTCTCCTGACTTGTCTCAGCTCTATGTAAGGTAGCCTGAGGTCTACTTTAATTTACTCCAGCTGGCAGTGGTCCCTGACGAGTTGTATGCCCCCGGCCATGGCTAGAACAGGGCTGGTCCCAGCCACTCCCTTTCCCCACACTGCCAAGGTGCTGTGAGCAGGAGGGTGTGGGAGCTGGATCTCTTGGATCAAAACCCACGAGTTTCCCTCCTAGTGAGGAGCCCCCAGTGGGGAACTTGCTGACACTTTCCTGTTTAGGCTGTGTGGGGTGCAGGGGAGGAATGAATCTGCTGTCTTCCTTCAAATACTCCCTCATGCCCACAGTGAGAGGTTTGAATGCTGCAATGCAATGCCCTGTAATTTGAAAGACAGGCACAAGGACTTATGGCTGAAGTCAGAGAGTTTTATCAGGCACCTTGTCTAAAGGCCCTCTCAGAACAGCTCTGCAGTTTGTTAGCCAGAGATACTAATGTCTCTGCATCTTTTGCAAAAATGTTGGATGAGCAAAATAGGAATATTTCAAAGAAAATTTAGTTGCCTTAATTAATTTACAACAGAGAAGTTTATTTTTCATCTTGCTAGAAAGAATTTTATCACCCTGTTTCACTTAACAGAGTGTATATGAATACTAAATGTAATAAATAATTAGAGAATACAGTGTAACATGAGAAACTGAGGTCATAATTAATGCAACCTGTTAATTTTTTCTTTTCCCACTCCTCTGCATCAGAAATACTTTAATAATTGCTTTTAAATCTACACTTCTTGCCTCACTCCCTTAATATATGCCATGTTTTGGGAGTTGTTATGAAAAATGTTTGTGCTGAAGTGTAGGAATTGATTCCTTGTCCCCAGTAGAGCTGTTGTTTCTTTAAATAAAAAGAAAAAGGCACATCCATGGATTATATGCTATCACCAATACATTTTTAGTCTTACTTGCCTGCTTCATGCATTTATTTACTTTGTGATTTATAGCCAGGTTCAGTATTGACTTTCATCTCTCTTGATGGCAAATTTAATGCAAATTTAATTAGGAATTGGAATGTCATTGCAAGAGTTTACAAATCAAAAGTGTTGCTCCAATGCATTTACCTGTTCTAAGACCACTGTTTTTTATTACATGGGGAATTATTCTCTGTAGCCTTCTGAATAGGCTTATCATCCATCATAGAAGATGCATCCTGAAATGTGTGATATGGTTTTGACATAATGTTGTCAGAGAGCAGAAAAAAAATGTTTTTTTCTTTTTCCCATATTAACCTTTAACTTCACCTTCATGTTGCAGTTATCAGTAAGAACAAGTTTCACTTTAAAGTTCAGCAGACTAATTAGTTACAAAAAAAAAAATTATTAACTCTCTGGTTTACAGAACCTGAGCAGGTTTGAGATTATAGTGAAAAAGAGTGTATTAAATTGTGTAGCTGAAAATCTAAAGCCTTGAGTAAATATTTACCGTGAAAATGAATTTTCAGGATTTTTAAGCATGTGGATATGTTCTGTGCAAATCACCTGCATAGTTTTGTAACTATTTGATTTTACTGAGTAGTTACTGAAAAGATTAGCCTTAAATAGAATTTTAAAAAACCTAAACACACAGTGCCTTTTCAAAAAATTATATCCTTTATATAAAAGGGTACACAGTGCATAAAAAATATAAACATAATTTATGCTGGGATCTCTCTATCTATCTGTCTACCTAAAAAAGTAATTGAAAGACCAGAGCCTTTTCCAGGAGATTGGTGGCTGAAAAGTGCAAGTGACTGAAAAGTGCTGGAGAACTGCTGAGCTGCTATTCCTAAAAATCTGCAAGAGGGCTTTGAACCTCTTGTGAAAGAGC
The DNA here is from genome assembly GCF_017590135.1 of Pyrgilauda ruficollis. NCBI lineage: Eukaryota > Metazoa > Chordata > Aves > Passeriformes > Passeridae > Pyrgilauda > Pyrgilauda ruficollis. The sequence continues at coordinate 42,156 of NW_024524366.1, forward strand.
AGAAGGTGCTCAGAACTTCTGTGAGCTGGTTGCAATGGGAAGAAATTTAAAGATGTGTTGTCCATGTGATGTACACTATCAGTCACCTTTGCTGACTGAGATGATGTAAATTTAAGGAATTGTAATTGGATCTTTACATGGACAGCTTAGTTAAATGTCATATTTTCCACTGATTCCAAAAGACTAAAGGTCAACTTTTATCACTTTCTCCTCTGTTGAAAAAGACCTTGACAAGGGCCTGGAAAAAATGTGTGTGTGTGTGTAATTTTCTCAAGATATTAAGACAATTCTAAAAACAACATACATGTTCTAGCAGAACAGAAATTGGTGGTAAAAGTTTCAAAAAGTTTCAAAAGTTCAAAAACATTGGTGTTCACTGGAATATTTTCATTTTAGAGGAGATTTTGTGCACACACATCCCATAATGTCTGCTTCATGTCTCAATAATTTTTGTCTAGGGAACTAAATTTAACATGTAAACACAATATTAACATAAACCCCCACTATTTTTTACATTATCTGATCATGTGAACACACATTTTTAGCCTACATTTTAAAATCCTAAAAGTAGTGTATTTTTTCAGATTTCTGGGTATATTTTCCTGAAAATGTAAGGGAAGGATTTTCAGGTATGGTTTCCTGGTGGCATATTTCCTATTTTGCGTGACTTTGTAGATTTCCACTGGCTCTGCATTAAACTTACGGAGTTTGAAAATGTTCCAGGAAGTTTTGCCTGAACATGAGGAAGAACTTCACTGTGCAGTGACCGAGCACTGAACAGACTGCCCAGAGAGGCTGTGGATTCTCCCTCACTGGGGATATTTCAGAACCTGGGCACAATCCCAGGATAACCCTGCTTGAACAGAGCAGCTCGACCAGATGACGCCATTGTGGCTCCTTCCAACCTCACCCTTCTGTGATTCTGTGATTCCAGCTGTGCATTGTTAATGCTGATCTGCATTTTCAGGGGTTTCTGCCTGTAGTATGGGACAGAAAATGCATCAGGGAAATCAGGCCAGTGGAGACAGAGTTGATTGTCCCAGTGACACAATAGCAGGGACTAGCAAATCTCCTATGAGAAAAGAGCTCCTTTTATTTTTGTTTTCTGAACGATGTTTGCAGTGCATTGTCTGAATAGGGCAGGTGTGTTTTTGTGCTTTGTTTGTGTATGGTACTGTTATGAATAAGGTGGTAATTCATGCTGGAAATGTAAGATTATTAATGTTATATAAAATAAAGCTTTAAGATCACGCCAGCAAAGGGGAGAGGGTGATTGCCACACAGGACAGCTCGCAGCCAAGGAGGAGGTGCATCATTAACATACGATGAAAACCTAGCCCGCACAGGAGATGGGCACTCCCCGATGGCATGAACGAGAAAACACCCAGTGATGATGTCCCATGTAGATGTCCACCTCAGACAGACAGGACCATCAAGGACATACATCTGAATGAAAGATTCTGGGAACTGGAGACAGATACACATCAATTCCCAGAGTAGCTTTGTCCAGCACAGGACAGAGAATAGACACTGCGTGAATATGGAGGACACCAGGAGGGGACAAAGGGACTCTGCCGCGGGCAAGAAAAAGAGTATAAAAATTGAACTCTGCCAGGCCTTGTTGGTGACCAGGGGGATTCGGTGCAACAGAGGCCGGATCATCGTTCACCCACTCCAATCCCGGGGTTGGTGCTACTTTTTGATTGTTGGTGGTCGGGACTGTATATCGGTCGCAAATAAATTCGATTTTTATTTTTGATTTAATTGGCTGGATCAATTTTTACCTATAACAGTACTGTGTTCTGAGCTGAAGTGAGGCCAGACTAGGAAACCTTTGGATACAACCTGAATATTCCCAAAGTTTCCACTAGTACAGTGTTTAGAAGTGCGTTTATAGATGTTGTCTAGACTTTTAAGAAGTTAGTGGGCTTGTGAAGAAAATAGCAGTATTACAGTTCTGGTTCATGACAGGTTTTGTGGAACATCACTGTGGAAATAATCTGTCTTGACACGACTGTGGGGTGCCAGTCATGGTTTCATAAAGCCAAGTATGCTTCTCACAGTGCCACAAACAAACACAGTATTAGCCAATTTTTAGAAGTGAATACAACAAATCTCAACAGCATGTCTGGGTCTCTTTCAAAGAATTTTGGAGATTATGTGTGGTTACCAGCATATTAGTAACTTTCTGGCAGAGCAGTTAAATGTTTTGCTTTATCCCTACTTGGGCCAACTGGGACTGCTGAAAAGCCTCTGTTTCTAGATCACTTCTCACAAATTACTCTGCCCTGTATTCTGTTTGTGAAATACTAAGACATCTTATCCTTTCCACCTGTGTAACAGCAGAAAGCCTTGGAGTAGGCAGGGATGGCAGAAAGCGTGGGATTTTTGTCTTGTAGGTGATAAATAGTATGATGGGAATATAAGGTAAATCTACATTGTGTTCTGCATACTTCACCTGCCTGGGAGTGTTCTGTAATTAGCCTTACACACAGTACCCAAGGGGAGGTAAAAAATAGTGTTTTAAAAACTTTAAATTGATGCCAGACAGGCAATTCTCTGAGCTTTTTAGCAGCACACCTTGATTGCCTTTTGGTTCCTATTTCATCCTTGCTCTCTTTTTACCTTTTCCTTTTTATTCTGTTTTTATGAGGTGTTGTGAGTGTAGGGGTTTTTTTTGTCCTCTCTCTGTGGTTGCTTGTACAGGCATGTTAGGCAGGCTCTTTCTCACCTCGTCGTGTGTAACCAGGTGATGGTTCTGCAGAACCAAGAGCTCAAAACTGGAGTCTCGCAAGAGGGTGAGAGTGGGTGGATGTGGCACGGGGGCCATGCAAAGGTCATGTGCCACTCCCTGAAGGCAGATGTTTGTGCTGCCCTCCTTGTTAGGCAGGAGAAGGTATTTGTTTCTTTCACAGAGGGCACAGTATTTTCCATGCGAGGAAGAAAGGAGCAGTGCTCTCTCTCCTAACTGTTTCTGCTCTTTTGCTCAGCCTCTCTTTAATGCATTTTTGGCTGTCTCCTTCATGACTGGAGCCCCAGGGACATCCTTCCCGTTGCTACCTATCTTCATTCTGTTTTGCAGAAAAAAAAAAAAATATTTACGTTGAGAAAACAGACTTTAGGGTTGATTTTTTTTTTCTTTTTGTTGCTCTACTGTGTTGAAATCAGACATTTACTGCCGTGTCTTATGTTGCTTATCAGTACATGAAGCCTAAAGCACAACTGCTTTCAGTACAGCTTAGGGATGTTTTGGTCTCAGGCACATGGCTTTGAAGCAAGAGCTCATTTTCTTTCACTCACCCAGAGAGATCCAGAAGAAGAGTATTTTTTATCTGAGTCCTTCCAAAATTTGAAAGCAAATTTAGAGCTGATAGCTGTTGACAAAGCCACCCCCACTTTGAGATAATGAGAGAGAGATAATGAATCGAAATAGTATTTGTACAGTTAGTTTTCATCCAGTTTTAAACAAAATCCATTATCTTTCTGGGAGCTCTTCCTTCTCTTCACTTCTTCTTGAAAGGAAGAACTAAAATGCAGTTTTTAAGTACCCATTATCTATTTTTGGTATAGATCACATAGTTGTGACAAGTTGCATGTGTGGCTTGTGTATGGAAGTCAAAGTGTGACAATCTAGATCTTTGGGTACTTTGTGTCTGACTTACAAAAATTACCTTGAACAAGGAATTTTTGTTTTCAGGTAGTACACAGGTAAATAAATGTGAGTGGAATACAGACACTAAAACTTGTCAGAGAAGATAAAGTTTGAGAATATCAGCTCAGAAATTGTGCTTATTTCATCTGAGTAATTCAGTAATACTTTTAATTCTTTAAAAAGCAGCATCCATAAGAAGAAAGGGCAGTGCCTTTTATGGCAGATTGTGCCAATTGAAGCAAAACCTACCCATCATCTGTGAAGGAAAAGGATTTTGTTTCTGCTTTAAGTGCTAATTTCAATGCAGCTTCAAATTTGGAGCAATCATTATTAAAAAAGTGCTTAAAAATTGGCATTCCTCTTCTTTTAGACAAAATATATTACAATATTCCTTTATACCTGAAATGAAATTATTGCTTTCTTGAGCTGCTGTCATGTTTGTGCTATTATTTTGCCCTTCACTTACTGAATCCCAGAGCATCAGGATTGCTATTGACATAGCGATTGCAGTTGAATATATAAGTAATTTTTCCAACACTTTCACATTGTACTTGCTTCTTTGAGAGCACTTTTTATCCATCAGTGTTTGAATTCAGTACTGCTTTCTTGCTGTAAATGAAAAGACTAATGAAGGGATGTATCTTCTTGGAAATAGGGAATGGTATCTGGTATTGAAGTGGCAGAGGGAGAAAAAGAGTCCTATTGTATTTACTGAGTAATCACCCCTACTTTGTCTGATATTATGCAATATACCTGTAAGATAAAGCCTAGCAGATGCTTTATGTTTCATGGAAAATTTAGCTTAAGCTTTCTCATGAGAGAGCCATGGAGGTTTCTGTAGGTTTTGCTGCTGCCTGATACAGTGAGAAAATCTGAGTGCCACCATAGGTAGTACTTTAATTTATGGGGATTTGAGTTTTGCCAGCCAGTAGTGTCTTTTCACCCCTCTGGTCGAAAAAGAAAACAAAAAAAACCCAAAAAAAACCCAAAAAAACCCACAAAAAAACCCCAAAAAAACCCAAAAAAACCCCAAACCCCCCCCC
>NW_024524366.1:46878-59141 GCF_017590135.1 Pyrgilauda ruficollis
AAAAAAAAAACCAAAACAAAACAAACAAAAAAAAAAGAAATTAACTCCTCCACCACAGGAGTCTTTGGCTTCAGAACTGCATTGCCTGGAGCCATCCCCCTCCAACGTGATAATTTGGATCCTTAGCATGGCTGTACCTAAAGGAGGATTATGGACAACTTCAATGGCAGTAAGTCATTCTGCTGGCTGTGCTCTGAACTGGAAACCAGGACACGTTGGTCAGGTGTCCAGGCTTTGAGATATACATTCTTCTGACGTGTTTGGAGACAGCTACACATCCTTCACTGCAGCTGTGGTTGGTCACTATAGTGGATGTTTACTTGTGGTAGTATCCTGTTAACAGTCCTGACCTAGAAATCATTCTGTTTTCCTTAGCTGGTGAAAATTTAGATATATGAAGTATTGCCTCTCCAGAAATTTGTACTCAGTTTTTAAAAAGGCAGTGATGAGAATGTAAAGTTTAAAATTAAGTGTTACTGTATCACCTGTTAAGTTGTTTGACACATAATTTTTGTTGTTGTCACTGTAAATTATTTTTAATATTTACTACGAATTTGTGTAGGTATCTTTTATCCATTTCAGCTTACTCTCCCTTTTACTCTTAAAAGCTCTCTGTCAGAGGCCTTCCTTGTGTTGATACTGGGAGGCACAGACCAAATCACTTTCAATCTCTTTCTGATACACCAAATATTTCAACATTCTTTGACCCGTCCCAAATGACAAGATTTCCAGGGTTTATCTGTTTGGTTTTTAAAAATCCCCATCTGAACAAGTTTTAGTTCTTGAAGTACAGAATCAGAACAGAACTACTTACATTTCTTCAGTTATATTAAAGTATTGCCACCTTCCTACAGGGATACCTGGAACAGAAGTTCATGGGGTTGTTGTATTCTCTCCCTGCCCTTGCTTAGTGACTGCATCACTGTGATCTCAGGTTCACTTTCTTATTCCTGGTGATGCCAAATTATGTTCAGAGCTGCAGCTTGTCAGGATACAAATCTTACTTCATAAAATCGGTGTATTTTCTTGCTGTAAATGATCTTGCCCTTTGCAGTTGTTAGAATGCATATTTTCAGAGAGCTTGTCTTACCAAGAGGCTCAGGTGATTTTCACCAATAATTGGCTTTCCTCCTTACTTGTCACTTCAGTGATTTTTGGAATGCCTACAAATTTTTCTAGGGGGAGTCTTATATTGCAGGTCATAGAAAAACTGTTGCAAACTCCTCCTTTGAACTTGGAAGACAGTATACTCCACTAAAAATTATACTTCAGGGATGTATAATTCACAACATTTATTTACTATAATTAATAGTTCATTGGTATTTTTTATAGTATTACTTTTAAACATTATTTAGGGTAGATATACTTGTAACTGCCAGACATCTCCAATAAATTGTTGCTGTTATAACAGGCTCCAAAATTTGAGTGTGTGTGTGGGAAAAACAGACCCCTGCCATAATACACATTTATTTTACACAAAGAAAATTGTTGATTTTTTTTCCCTGACTGTGGTTAATTATTTTTGGGAAGGAAATTTTACATATGATATTTCTGGTGCTGGAGCTGAAATGTTATGAAACCTATAAACAGAGCTTTCCCGCCTCCCACCCTGCAGAATAACATCATTATAGAACACTATAATCAGGCTCTCAAAGTCTTATTCTATAGTCTGTTTACACAATCACATTGTGTAAACAGACTATAGACATGGCAAGACTTTTGTGGTGGGGTCTGCAGGGGTGGCCTCTGTGAGGGGAACAGGGGAAAGGATGGAGCAGCAGTGAGGGGCAGTCGTGGATTGAGCAGAACCCCTGCTCCCCATCCCTCTGCACTGCTTGGGGAGGGGATACAGGATTCAGAAATGAAGTGAAATTGAGCCTGGCAAGAAGAAATGGAAAGCATTTTAAGTTTTGCTGCTGTTTCTCACAATCCTTCTTGTAATTGTCAGCAAATTAAATCACCTTTCCCCAAGATGAGTTTGTTTTGCCTGTGACAGTAACTGATGAAGCAATTTCTCTGTCTGTATCTTGACCCATGAGCTTTTAATCTTGTTTTCTGCCTTTGTCCAGTTGAGGTGGGGAAGTGAGGGAGTAACTGGGTGGGCATCTGGAAGCCAGCCAAGTCTACTCACTATAATCAATAAAAATTTTGGACACAAAATGTTAGCAGCCTGTTTTCCTTGAATTAGAACAAGAATATATTATTGTAGAGGGTTATGATAATGCTGCTCATCTTCATGAAGAAGGGTATTAGATAAATTTAAATACTAAGAAAATACTAGGTTATACTTGTGCTTGGCAATAGTCATGGTGGATGATTGCTCTCCCACTCCTGTTGTAGCACTGAGTTGATACAGTCAGTTTTATTCTACATTTACTGTAGTTCAAAAATATTTAGCTGTATTTTAAAAGGTACTAGTTACAAAAACTATTTATGCTTGTTTTAATCATCCTTTGTTTTGTCTTGTGGCTTTTAGTGTTTTTTTTTAAATACAATTCATTTTGGCTGTAGAAGGAGTAGATTTTTGACACTATTGAGAATTTAATTGTTTTTGGGTTTTATAAGGCATTTTAGCCTTGGTGTAAAACACCTACTCTTTCATGGTTTTTACTACTAGTACATATTAATATTATTCTTCCTTTAATGAAAATGGAAAAAAAAAAGAAGAAACGAGGAAAAAGTGCCAATATGAATGGAAGATCTTTGTAATTGTTTCTTACTGCAAGCTCCAGTTTTGAAACAGTATATGAGAAAGTAATACTGATCATGAATTTCTGGTGGTTTGTTTTGGTATGTGCTCAACATGAAAGTTCCACAATTAAATCACATATGTTGAGATATGTTCTGCTGCAAAAATTGTACTAATAATTTACAATGAAAAAGACTACTTTTATTGTTATTGTGTGGATAGAGAGGAGCAGGAGGAAAACATCTCCAGGTCTCTCCAAGTTTTGAGAAACTGCATGTTTCTCAAACATGCAGTTGTGAACTTGTTTCTTGCCCCACAGAACAGTATGTTTTATTTTTTGTATTTTCTTTCATGTCATGTATGTTGTATCTTAAGTTGGAGATTTTCTGTTGAAGTGCCCTCCTCGTGTGGGGTAGCAGAAGGAGATGTGGTATTGTGGCTTTTGTTTCCTGCATTGTGGAGACTTGGAGACTTTCTTTCTGTTTAAAGTAGTGTTCTGCAGTTTGAAGGCCAGCAAATTAGGAATCAAACTGGCTTTCTCTAAGAAACTGAAAGTTTTTAATTGAAAAACACATTACTGGGTCCTGGAACCTCCAGTGGTGTGTTTTTTTGTTTTTTTTTTTTTTTTTAATTTCAAATAAATAAAATGGCCAGGGGTCAATTCACCTGTCCTGAAGTTAAGCCTGATGTTGCATACTAATAGCGAGAATTCATTTTTCTCTGCTTGCAAAAAACTTGCAAGCAAAGGCTCGGATGCCTCAGAACTTCCCATGCCAGGGACTGCTGGCAGGCACAGGTGCATGGCCATGGCCTTCTCAAGGTGGCAGCAGGTTTGCTGCAAATTCCTCAACCTCAGGGTAGCTCTGTGGTACTGCAGGATCTGGATGGACATGTGAGGACATGGGGGACTGGTGTGTCCTCAGGTGCTGCTGAGATGAGACCGTATGGACTAGATTCCAAAGAAGTTGGGAGGCCTGAATGAGACAGCAGCATTGTGTCACCACATGGATGCGTAAGAAAACAATGTTAATAATCAGTCTTCTGTATTCTTCAGCTGGATTGGTTTGAAATACTTGGAAATAAGTTCTTGAGTTTAAAATGTGTTGCTTTTGTGGAACCTGCCCGTGGAAAATGGTGTAACTAACAGGTGACCTTCTCATCCACAGCATAATTTCTTGATTGAGACCTGATTTGGTTCTGTTTTATAGACAAATTGGACCAACGCCTAAGGCAAAAGCTTTAAATCAAGATTTTCTGGCATATCTCTGTGGGGTCCAATTATTGCAATATTCTTTTCCAAAACAGAGCCTGGGGCTGCAGTACCACAGATTTGGGCTCAAATTTTAAGTTAATTTATTTTCTTTCCAACAACTTTATTAAGATAAGAAAATGAAGGACCAGTAGGATAAGTATCTTCCCTTGTGCATTATTAACACAAATCTCTTGCATGTTAATTGATTGCACTTATTTAAACCAGGGTACAGCTGTAATCTGAAGAAGCCATCAGTTGTCTAGCTGCCTGTATAGTGGAGGTTATGAAATAGTATTTTGCCCTGGGAGACTATTGTAGTGTCTTGAGTCATAAAATTACCTAAGGTCAGCAAAAGAAATGTTGGAAAAGTTCCCTGAAAGGTATTTAAGAATAAAGTTTTAAGGAGTATGCTGGCAGGGAAGGAACTTTCCTTTTAGATGCTAAACTTACACAGTTCTGATGGTGCCTAGCCCATGATGAGCTAGGGCTTTGCTTGTTACAACTAAGAAACGTTCTTGCTTCTTGCCTTTGAAACAACCAGCTTTTAAAGAATTTGTGCTTTAAAATTTTAATAATAATTAAATTACTTGCAAGTATTGCTTTGGAGATGACTTTTGTATTGTGAGATGCTACATAGTCTGCCTTGTAGGCAGGTAGCACTGGTTTCTCCTGTGCTGGAAGAGAAGGAAAAGGAAAAATAAAAAAATTCAGATAAAAATCCTTGGAATTTGGTATTCAATGCTGCATTTTTTTAGACACTGTCTTTCTCTTTTCCATATATAAATGAAGAATGAAATTTAATCTTTAAGAGAAACAAATTGTAGCTGCAGATTTGGCTGTGAACTGCTTGAGTTGCGAAGCTCTAGTAAGAAAATTGTCTATGTCTTTTAATTATAAGTTATGCATAAGAAATGTTTTCCTCTATCAACATAATGTTTCAAAAACATAGCAGATTTGACTCTGTCACATAGATGGTAGAAATTGCATCCATAAGTTCAGTGCTAAGTTCTGGGATATCAGCTCTATGTAATGTTTTAATTTTTGCCAGTTTGTAAGCAGTAATTATCAGAGAGTGAAAGATTGTTTTCCAGTTTCTGTTGGGACTGTTTTTCTTCCCTCATCTAGTTGGTAAATGTAAGCAAATTCAGTTTGGTATTGCCTTTCCCAGAGGAAAGTCAAAGCATTGTCCTGTTACAATAGAAGTGATTATAGCTGGCCCTGTTTAAGCTGTCCAAAATTTTTTCTTTTCAACAGTTATAATTCATAGTAGTACATAGAACTAAGTTGGTTGAATAAAACCATGAAAGACAAAAGTAAATGTAAGAATTGCAAAGTCAGTCTCTTACGTTATAATTAATGCTAAGCTATCAGATCATGCTGTGACTGAAATGGCTTTAAGTGGGTGACTGAGATGCTTGTGCCATTGTTTCAAAGTGGCCCTGTTAGCAGCACAGTAATTTATTGAAAATAGTCTGCTTGAACTAAGAGTCTTCTGTTAATAATTACTGAAAAGAACTCATGACAAGTGCTGCTGGCTTCAAGTTTCTAACTATTCCCTTTAGAAACTCCTCAGAGGCAGCATTTCTGGAAATTTTGCTATAGGTAAACAGAGCTGAATTGTGTAATTGACTTTATGCACAACCTATCTTCTGGTGTGTTTACTTTTCATGTTAAGCTGACTTGATGGTTAACACTAGAATATCTCACTGCAGTTAAGAGTTGTAGTTAATATATAAGAGATTTATGTAACTTCTTTTAACTCCTGCTTTCCTTTTATGTAAATATAAGCAGTATAAAAATGTACATAAACTATTTTTTGTGGGAATAGTTACTAGGAGTGTGTCCACTATGAATTAGTCATATGCTGTCACAATTACATAAAAATATTTTTCAGTATATATCAAAATATTTTCGAAGTTAAAGTGAGTAGAATTTGGGTAAACAATGCTCTATTGTCTTGGAACAGTAAGTGTACTATTTATAACCATTTCAGTAAAAAAGTACTGATAATGCTTTTTGACTAGATGTCTGTACAAGCTATGTTAGCAGTTGGGAGTCTTACAGATTACCTCTGATTTTCCCCCCTGTTTTTGTAGTTGTATCAATTATATACATTTATTTTAATAATTTCTCTATGAGAAAGGTTTCTTACAACATTCTTGGAAGCCGAGGATATGTGCATCCTTACCCCAAACTACTATTTCCACTTATTCACATTCATGTCTAATTTCAGACAAATGCAGATAAAGTGATGCAGCACTATTAACTCTCTTCTATGGGCTGTGTTAAGTTGTGTGATAGGATCATGTTTTGAGTCTCTCTAATGGCAGAAGTTCCGTAAACTGTGGCTGTGGGCAGCCTGTTTCTGCATTTACTCCCTTTCCAGTGAGGGATTTCCTTTGCTGCATCTTGTGATCCTTTCGTTTCATACTGTGCGTCTGTGATGAGAGTCTGGCTCTGTTGTTTCTTGCTGTAACTACACCCTCCCTTGAGCTCTCTGCAGTGTAGATAAGTTCTCATGGATACCTGTATGGCCATGAGCTGTGCCCCACTAGCAACGTTTGCAGCTCTCTGCAGAACTTTATCCTGCTTTGTCTTTGTGTAGGACTTGGATAAACTCACCTTTTTACAGAAAGGAGACTTAATCGATGTCATGTAACTCAGGCAACCAGGAGAGAGTGAGGAATAAACATGAATTTTCTCATTCTGTCTGTAAATAATATTTAGAAAGTTGTACTTCATCCCACTCTAGATATGGTGACTATAAATTAACAAGACTTTCGATGTGTAACTTTTGGTTCTAATTATCCCAGAACTTTTTCAGGGTGGTAGGAGTGTGAATATACCAGATTAACTGCAACTGATCTTATCTTCTTTGGATCTGGCTTCTGAAAGCAGGCAAAAATAGGTATTATAATGGCTATAAAATGACTTAGAAGGAAATATTTGCCTCTTCATAGTCCTAGTAGCAAAGTATTCTGCTTGCTATTTTATGAGCATCTGCTTCTCAAGTAAGCTGCTGAAATAATTGGACTCCAAAAATTGCCTTTTCCATAAAACAGAAATCTTAAACTTCCCAGTTTGTTTGTTAGGTCTTAAATTTGTGCTTATTTTGATAAATGTTATATATATAAGCCCTTCTGTGAAATGCAGTTTTTCTGAATAGTATCTTTCTTGTGCAGTGAATGCAGGATTAGGACACAATGAGTTGATTGCTGTCAAAACAGCCATGTCACTGGCTGACTTGTCAAACAGTGAAATATTTGGAGCCTACTTATGCCACTTGGTTTTGACAGTGGAGTTGCACACCTTTTCTCCTTTGTGACAGATTTAAGAGCAAACATTTTATAGGGGAGCGTAATTAGAACTACAATATTCTGCTGTTTGGTGAGCCAACAATATCTTTGATTTTGACTTTCAACAGCTGTGCATCTAACTTATTTAAACTTTTTCTTTAGCTTTGTCACTTGGAACAGTGACAAAGCTAACTGGTTTGTAACAGTTGTTTGGACACTGGATATTTCCAGGTCTTGTGAACTGCCCTGTGAGCCCAGCTGAGGCTCTTCTCCTTGTATCAGCTGAAGATCCTGAAAAATCTCAAGTCTCTGAGACTTGTTGCACTCATAAAATGAATCAGATAGAGATTTAAATTTTTTTTTTTGCCATTGTCAAATGTGCAATGCATTTATGATCTCCAGGGAAAGAACTTAAAACTGGGTTTCATGACTAGGATTGTGGGTTTTTTCCTCATAATTTGAAAAAAGGAGCTGCACAATGAATGTAAAATTCACTGGTGTATATTTGAAGTATAGGCTTTTTTGATAGGATTTTAGTAATTAACCTGTCTTAGCCACTTGGATCTTGGTATTGTGTGATGATATTTCTTAGTTTTAGGAATGGAATGCTGAAGTTTCCTTGGGCATATCTCATCTGTATTGATCTTAGTGGATTTATGCAAAAAAGTAATAAGAAGTAGATACATACACAAATAAGCATTTTAGTAACAGAAAGGATGCATGATCATGCTTGCAAATGTGGAGGTGAAAAATAGAAAAAAAAATTCTTACTGTGGGTATAAGTACAGAGAAGACTTTCCTATCAGAACAGGAAGAACTTTAATAGTACTAAAAATACTTGTGGACAAAATGAAGTCAATACAAATTTGTAAACATTTCAATTCTTGAATATTAACATAATTTTGCCTTCTTACATTTAGTGCTAGGTGTAGTTTCTGTAAAAACATGCAATGAGTTTGTTCTTGCTAGTTACTAGGGCTTTATTTGAACCAAGATTTACATCATTACGGACTAAAGTAGAGTGATATAGAGGACATATATGAAGCATTACCTCAGAGCTACAGTAAGGAGAAACCACCCTTCTCCTCTCCAAAAATTGTTAGCCAGGTAATTTGGCTTAAGTGGTAACTGTCCCCCTACCCAAGATGGGAGCTCCAGCATTGTTTGGGTTATTGCAGCTCTGAATGAGATAACAGATGGGTTCCCCTCATCCAGCAAAACAGTAATGTTATTTCTGCTTCAACCAACAACTCTGAGTTGAGCAAAATGTGTTTCTTGGCAGCCTCCATGGACCATTCTCAATCTAGATGTGCAAGTGGGGGTGATGGTTTCTCTTATTTCACATGTGTTCAATTGCCTGCACTTGATTTTCATACTGTTCTGTTTCTGTGTCAAAATGTGACATCCCCAAATCTATCAACTGCCTTTCTTGAGGAACCGTCAGCAGCATATTTCAGACTATGATAATATTCAAATCCCGTGTTCAGCTTTGAGTCCCTCCCAACAAGAAAGGGGACCTCCAGTGATGTGTTGGAGGATGTCCAGAGAAGGGAAACTTCTCTGGGAGCTTGGAAAGGGTCTGGAACATAAGTCTGATGAGAGGGGTTGTTTAGTCTGGAGAAAAGGAAGCTCAGGAAAGATCTTATTGCTCTACAACCACAACCACTTGGGAGGAGAGCACTGTTTGCTTGTCCAATGAACAAGAAGAAATGGCCTCAAGTAGTGCTGGGGAGTTTTTATATTGGATAATAGGGAAAATTTCTTTATGGGGGGGTTGTCAAACAGAGAAACAGGCTGCCTCAGGAAGTGGTTAAGTCATCATCCTGGAAGTATCTAAAAGGTGTGGACATGTGGAACTTAGGGGATATGGTTTAGTGTTATGGATTTGGCAGTGCTGAGTCAGTGGTTAGTCTCGATGATCATAAAGGTCTTTGCCTTGAAACTTTGACATTTCTATGATTCTCTAATGGAGTCAGTGTCACCTTTCTTCTCAGTGTTCCCAGGAGAAGTTTTTGCTCTTGTGGCAGGGAGTGACAGCTAGGTAACAGCTGAGTTTATAGAAGCTGTCAGACAACCGTAAAGGAGTGAAGAGTTTGAATGTAAAGAAGTGAGAACGACTTCACTCTGGGAGGAAGTGAAGGTGCATAGGACTAGGCAAACCTTCACCATCCATCTTGAGTATTTTCCATATTTTATTAGGTAGCCTGGATAATCTTTAATCTTCCTTCTTTCAGTGGCAGTTTATTGCCTGTTCTGTGGTTTTTGTTAAAATGTATATTAGAGTACAGAGAAGATACTGGGTAGCGCTGTCCGTGAATCCATTAATGACCTCCGTCACTGACTTTGGTGGCATGTTGCATGGCAGCAGGTCCAGGCTGGGCCTTGGAAATGTCAAAGCCACTGGCTTTTCTCCTCCTTAATTAACTGGATGAATGCCACGTGCATCACTGGCAGAGTGTTGTAGTCCTCCCAGGTCTAATCTAGATATAAGTAATGTATTTTAACAGCATAACTCAGGGAGATGACCAATTTGCAGTTAAAATCTCATATGTTTTGCATAACTGGATATACCAAATGCCCTTTATCTCTGTGCTGTGGCTGGGATAACTGATAACTACTCCAGTGCAACTCCTGCAACCTGGGAGACTTGTTAATTTTCATGCTGATTGGATACCTGCCTAAAATTCCTAGCAGGTTTCTGACTGAGACGTCAGCAGGCTATGGCAAGTCAAAATCCATTAGATTTGTGAAGTTTACCTGAGAGATCTGCGCTATCCTGGTTCATTTTCTTTGAAACTAGATGAGTTATACTCCCAGGAGCAGCTGTGTAGGCTGGCATCCACCCTCTCTTCAGCAGGGGGATGGGGGTGTCAAACACCTTTGGCATCTTGGTGGGAGCTGCTGGATTTGTTACAACTGGGAAATCGGATGAGACTGTCGAGCATTTGTTAAGTGGGTATTTCAGCTAGAGCTAATGGGGTAAATAAATGAAAGTCTTGATCCTTAGTCATGGCTGAGACATTGTAATACAACCTCGTGGCTGAGGAGCAGGGCCTGGGAGAAATAGTGCTGGGATAAATCTTTACATGGTGGATACTGGACAAACACCTGTTAGATTTAGACTTTTATGGTGGAAAAGATTTAGTGAAACCTACTTTGACTCATACAGAACTGCACCTTTCAGCAGAAAGAGACAATCTTGCAGTTTTAGTATCTGTCTTCCTTTTATTAGCTACCTGGGATGAAATTTCAAATCTCACCTTGGCTGGGAAGCATCAGTATTTTGGGGGATACCCTAAATAATAACACAACCTCCTCTACTTATAAACAAACATGACTATTTAAAAATAATTTTACACATATATTCTAAAGTACATAAAAGGAGATACATATTCTAATATAGTTTTGGGTGTTGTCTCATGTAACAGTCTTGATGTGGTTATTATCAGCAGAGAAGTTTTGTGAGCAGGAGTTCACATTAAAAAAAAAAGGATGTAAAAGCTAAAACCTTATATTTTACAAGGAAGGGTGCTTAGTCATAATTAATTCTGGAAAATGAGAGTCACTGACTTTGCAACAGAACTTCAGGAATCACTGCTTTGGTATATCTCATTTAGCAGCACATTGACAAAGGGATGAATATGGGCATGGTTGAGGTCCACATGAAGTGGTAGACCTTAAAAATTTACAGAAATGGGGCCCCTTAACTAAAATGTCAGGGGAATCCTAGGGGCTATTACTTTATTAAGTTCCGCTGAATATGCTGCTGGCTTTACTCTAAGCAAACCACGTTATTTTATCCTCAAGCAATCAGATCAAAACTGAAGGGTGTGAACCTTCTGTCTCTAAGCAAAAGATTGGTTTTTTGGGTGGTGGAGTTTGTTTTTGGTTTGTTTTTTTTTTTTTTTTTTTTTTTTTTTTTTTTTTTTTTTTTTGTTTTTTATGAAAATCTGTTTGAAATGCAATGGTCTAGTCTGCAGAACATGTCATGACTTGCCTGCAGTGAAAGAATTGTGTTGGGCATGTGCAGTATTTAAAATAATTCCTTTAAAACATGATCATTTGAGGTTCATCCAGTGCTCTGTGGCAGGATACAGCTGTAACAGAACTGGAGATCCTCTGCTGGAGACTCCTGGCAATACACCAGTGGCTTGCCTGCAAGATCAGGATTTAAACAGAAGAGTTTTTACAATCAGCCTTCAGTTTCAAAGTTTAGTTTGCTTTTCTTGCAGTCATCAGTTTTTTAGTCTGATTACTGGGAGATAGCTGGGACCTGTGTGCTCTTTGGGTCCAAAGAAAGGTGATTAAGCTCATGAGTCCAGTAGCTCCACTGTGAGCAAATTTTAGGCTAAAGGCTTAAAATCTTTCTAACATTAATCTAAAATTCTCTGCCTTAAAAGTCAGTAATGAATTTTACATTTATGTAAATCTGAATGAGTTATTTTCACATCACCAGTGAAAAATTTAAAGAGATTTTTGTTGTCTTCTGGTAATAATCAACTACTTTTTTTTTTCCCTAATGTGAAGTTTGTGATTGCATGTCCATAGTCAGCAAGCTGTTTTAAAAACTGTTTTCCTTCTTGCTTGAGATGTGTAAGTGGACTCATAAAGTATAGCAGATAGGAAAGGGTGGAATGCCTAGGGCATTTAATTAACTAACCTCGTTAGTGTGATAATGGCGATACTGCAAAGATGTCTTTTTCAGTGGAGTCACAATACTGAGACTATGAGCATTAAGGGGTTAACTGCTTATATCTCTGCAACTTCCGCTAATGTGCAGACATATTTGTTGGTTTTGTACTAAATATAAAGAAAGAAGGATCTGGTTCTGCAAAATTATGTGTGCCATGTTTGTGTATAGATCTTTATACTATTCTTATCACTAATCTGCCTATAAGATGGCAGTAAAGAAATTTATCCACATTTGCACTTGTATATAATGGCATTATATTCTCCTTCATGGAGATGTATTGTAGAGATGCTAATTAAGGTGAGTGGTTTTTCCTTTTTTTTTTTTTTTTTTTTT